>NC_091132.1:42497105-42567105 GCF_040183065.1 Periplaneta americana | reverse complement strand
TGTAAAGTAACAGAGTATTGGATTCTGCCAGCTGTACCGACAAAGAAAAAGAAAAAGTTTAACCATAGGTTATGGAGCAATATGAAACAAATTCACGTGGTTAACACACGAAAGTCAACTGTCCAAAGATTGCAACTCATAAGTCGTATTTGGTGGTATGATTTTGGACAGTTTGGACATGTAGGCCTACAATGATGATCAAATGTTTAATACAGACTAATGTGGGTTCCATAAGGAAATGCCTTTCGGCAGAACATTAGAACGCCAAGGAACCAGTAAAGTGTATGGTGTCCTGCAATCCAAGGGGGCAACTACACATTCCTACACTATAACGCCGGTGGTTTCTAAAGCTGGAAAACTGATGCGAAAGTTACTACTTATTCACCAAGAACCGAAAGGTATAAGTCAAAAAGTTGCGGAACGCATTTTCCAGAGTGACAACCTTGAGTAAAATGGACTTCGTCGGGAAAAATAACCAAAAAAGTATGGATACAATTCTTACGAGAAATATTTCTTCCTAAGTCTGCAACTTGCAATCTTCTGCTGTTGGACTAGTATGGTGTCCACTGCGACGAAAATACAATTAAGCAACTGTTAGAAGAAGAGGACTATGGTCTTGAAAAACTAGTAGTTAAAATCATACCACCAAATACGACTTATGAGTTGAAATCTTTGGACAGGTACTTTTTTCGAATGTATAAGCATATGATTTGACACATTTCTCATAATGTAGATTTTGATGATTCATCTGATACATTACAACAACGCAACAATATACTGAAACTACAGTCGCTTGTTTACCAGCAGTTTCCTTCTCCACGATTCCAACAGGCGCATGGGTATGGTTGGGTGTTAGCTGGATTGGGATCCGGAAGTGGACAACGTTTTCAAAACACTACAGAGTATTGTAACCGAAATGTACAAGGAATATGTACGATATGTGCAAAATCAGCCTGTATAAAGTGCGGGTGGTGTACTCACAATTTGTGTTTCCAACATTTTTTCATTAGCTATCACTGTTATGCGACATATGTTTCTGGATAAAAACAAATCAGATTCTGGAATACGATGTGTTAAGTAACATGATGACCACATCATCATTTTCCTTCTTATGCATTAATCGCTAGTTGAAGTTGTATTTTCTTGCTGCTTGAAGCCTCGTGTTCTGCGCTGTGTATCGCACTTGATAATTGAAGTCGAGTTACGAAATTTTAGGATTGTGCATATTTTATTATGCTGATTCCAAAAATATAAGTTTCATTTTCATCGTTTTTTACCTCAGGTGAAGGTTTACTTGTAAGAGGCAAAGACAAGATTTCCGTCACAGTAAGGAAGACATTTATTTTTTACAACCAATTGAAGGGATGACAATAATATAGTCCTAAGCCACACAGACAAAATTTTACAGGGGAGCGCAATGAAGGTTTTAAGTTCAACGCTATTAGATGTGGTATCGTAATTTCTTCGGCCTATACTTACATCATTTGTTGAGTAATTTTTATAATATTTTACTAGTAGCTTCCCAATATATATAAAAAGTGAACTCGCACAAAAAAGTTAAAAGTGTGATTTTCGATTATCTATTCTCACCCCTTCAATTAATAGGGGTAGTAGAAGGTCTGTCTGCAAAGTCCTTTCTGTAAAACTACATTCCATGATATAAAATGAGCTTTAAAGACCAGTGCATTACAGTGTTGCCAATATTATTATATTTCCGCTAGACCTAGTATATTTGAGTGTTAATTTAGTGGGTAAAATTTATCTGAATTTGTGCGGTCAAGAATCGAGTTGGCAACGCTGTAAAGACAAGCGCGACCTGTGACCCGTGTTTTCGTTAAGATAATGGGTACAAATAGGAGACATGGATCAGTAAATAACCTTTTTGTAAACTGAAAAGAACTACAGTATATCGTTGTTTCACTTTATTAAAAATAGTAACAACAGCTACAGCAAGAGGGTCTTCCTTATGACGCTTCATTCATACAACAAGATCAGAGGAATTTTCTGCTATACACTAAATCAATCAGTGACCCAACCATTTCCTTTTCATCTTCCTGATCAGTTTCAGCATCATTCTTTCTTCACCCACTCCTTCCAACACAGCTTCATTTCTTATTCTGGCCGTCCATTTCACATATCCCATTCTTCTCCATATCCACATTTCAAATGCTTCCATTCGCTTCCCTTCACTTTGTCGTAATGTCCATGTTTCTGCCCCCCACAAAGCCACTATCCATACAAAGCATTTACTAGTCTCTTCCTTCGTTATTTCTCCAGAGGTCCGCAGAATATGTTCCTTTTTCTATTAGAAGCTTCCTTGGCCATTGTTATCCTCCTTTTGACTTCCTGGCAGCAGGTCATGTTACTGCTTATAGTACTCCTCAAGTATTTGAAGCTTTTCATTTGATCTACTGCCTTATTTAGAATTCGAAAGTTTAACTTCTTTATTTTTCTTCCTATGACCAAGGTCTTCGTCTTGTTTGCATTTATCTTCATACCATACTGCTCACAGCTGTCATTTAGCTCAAGTAGCATATCCTTTACTATCGTCTCTTCTGCTAACAACGCCATATCATCAGCAAATCTTACTGCATGCACTTATTTAATTTAATATAATTTAATTCAATTTAATGTAATATAATAATTTTGATGTAATCCACTTTAGTTTAACATAACTTAATTAATTTCATTCAATTTAATTCATTTTTTCTAATTTAATTTAATACATTTATTTTATGCAATCATAGCAATAAAACACGCTTGTTATGACGCTATAAATCCTGCACAATTGGCCTAATTCTGGCACTGGTGCCAGAAAAGGTCAGCTAGTAATTAATATTCTATGACGACATCACCGCCTTCACAATACAATTTTATACAACGTACCTGTAAGAAAAAGCTTAAAAAAAAGAACAAAATAACATGGCTTTAGAAATGGTTACTTAGCAACCATGCAATACATTACCACAGTCTAGCATATACAGTCACGATGCTTCAGTTGTAAGGGTGCTAGGAACAATAGACTGTGCAGGTACTATTTTGCATTGTCTGTAATGAGACGATATTAGCGATCCTAGTGGTTAGCAACTATCTGTGGATGCATATTTACTACGTACTGAGCTTCGTGGCTGTATATACTAGACTGTGATATTACTGTCATATCCAGTACTTCGTGGCTAACGACAAAGACAGGCTACAGAGCGAATTGGAGTCACATGGTTATCTTTAAACTCATGCATTTATATAATTATAAAATTGTTCAATGTTGGCCATGTTATGACTAAGACCGTGGACGTTGCGCCGCAGCCTTTTTCGTTAGTCTTGCAGTACTCGTGTCTTTACTATGTCATAACCAACGAGTTAGATACTATAGAGAGGCTAAAGACCTCTGATAAGCGCTCCCTGCGGAGGCCAACAGTACTATGTATCGTTCCCTACAAAACATGGCGGTCTATAGTACCACCAGCCTCCGCAAGAAGTGCTTATCAAAGGTACACTGCCTCTTTGAATAATAAGGTGTCCCGTAGTTTCCAATGAATACTTTATTTCATATTTTTGTATGATACACTCTCAATAATAATATTTCACAACATATTATTATTATTATTATTATTATTATTATTATTATTATTATTATTATTTATTTGTATTAATTGTAGACTTGGGTCAGTGGAAGAGCAGGCCTTAACTCTGCCAGGTAAAATAAAATAAATTATATTTTTCGGATACATCAATATTTAATTTAAACATTTCGCTTTGGGTTTTGTAAAATGCTGATTTATAAATGAAAGAGTAATAATTAAGACTTTAACATTTCCAAAAATGTCTCATTTCCTCGGATTTAAATGAAATGTACCGTAAATCATAATATTCGTTGCTGGATAATTAACCCCTCTCAATACAAGTACCATTGCCCCAGAGAATTATAAGATAAGACAGACTCAGCATAAGCGAAATATCTGTATTAATAAGTTTGTACCATCAAGAGTTTAGTATTTATTGTGTTTATAGGGCCTACTCCAATTTTCTTTTTATTAATGCGTAGGGCTCTTTTTGTTAACAAAGAGGAAAGTTAGCACTTGCATCACACACAATTTGTCATTATTGTTCAAAATAATGTAAGAACAGTTTTATTCTGAAAAAGCCTCTGCTTAATTGCGAGACACGTGTGAGATCAATATTTGTTTCAAATTATATTAGACTACACGATGTCTCCATCACGCGACAATATTTGTTTCAAATTATATTAGACTACATGATGTCTCCATCACGCGAAAAGAAGTGTACCTAGCTGTGGCTCCTGTTGTTTCTGATAACAATGTTAATCGTAAGTATCTTATCGTTTCAATAAATGTGGTGAGTTATGATCATGAGTAACTTTCTATTAGTGTCATTCTTTAATTATTATGTTGCATGCTAAGAGGTTACTTGTAGTTTTAATAATTGCAGTTTTCAAAAGTTCTCTGTGTTAATTCCAATTTCAGATGAATTTTTCTCAATAACTTAATTATTGGATTTTTTTTTTTTAATTTTCGCCACTACCTTTCCTATATTTTACTCCTATTAGTTACATACGTCGTCTCTCTTGAAATCACCTGGTGAGCACTGAATTACATGATTTCATATTAGGTTAGATTAGCTGTAAGTTCATTAAATTTGTGACGAAGTCAAAAAATTATTTATTTTTCTTCTGCCGAATACATTCATCCGTCTTTAGGTGCTTTGCTTTGGTTGCATCGAGTATAGCTTGTCATTTAATATCTGGGCTATATTTAGTGAAAGTAATAAAAACATAGGCCTACAGCTGTTATAAAACGTAAAGTTTTGTGTGTATTTCACTTTTTACTTATTAACATAGTCTTAATATGTAACTCAATTCACAATAATACTAACTTCATCACAGTCTTTTCCTACAACATCCGAGCCACGCCCCTTTGTTTTGACTAACCAAAATATGGCGGACCAATGTTCAATTGTCTTCAACTTTCAGAAGTCTTTAGCCTCTCTATAGTATCTAGCTCGTTGGTCATAACAGTACATTTTGTAATTTCATAATAGTTTATTTTACATATTTTAATACTAGAATAGCATAAAACGTTTTTGTAATACATGTATAGGCTCAATCTTCATAAGCTCACGTGCTAAACATTCACCCATGTCATAATTACCAAGATTATACACTACTTACATAAATTACTATTATTTTAAGTCATTAATTTATTTTAGTTTAATTCAATTTAGTATTTTTTTCAGTTTTATTTAATTTAATCATTTAAATTTTATTTAATTTGTATTATCAAATAATTATAAAAAACACAATAGCACGATTGAGTAATCCCGTTAATCCTATCGAATAATTAACAAAAAAAAACATAATACCTTAATTGAGTATTCCATCCAGTGTTCTAAAACAACTAAGAAAAACACAATAAAATAGAATAGAATGTTTTATTTTCGCTAGCAGAGTTAAGGCTATAAAGCCTTCTCTTCCACTCAACCAGCCTTAATCAATAAAACAGATACATATTTAAATTATGAATATTTACAATATACTTAAAAGATTCTCCAGCAATATTCTTCAGTTAACGACTAGTACATGTTTATTTAAATTGAGATAAACCTATAATATAAAGCAATAACTTAATTTATGAGCTAATTTAATTCAATTCAGTCTCTATGCAATATGTAAAGCATTACAATTAATTTGAGATATCTAGTTGGTTAAAATGATGAGAATTAATATTTAATATAAGTTTACTAAAACTATAGCTTGCACTATATTACACACGAATGAGTAATCTCTGCAGTATCCCACAACAGACCGAGGTGAACTGTAGGTATGTAACGCACGATAAAAACCCTCCAGCTTCTGCAACATCGTACCGTGACGTCATACACGGAGCAGTCTGTACATAAGAGGATTGTCAGAAATATTCCGCAATTGGTATAAAACAGTGAGTGTATTATTTGTTTCACAGATTTCTGATCGCTATAAAATGACAGCAGAAGAAACTAGAGTTCCTCGACAATACATGTTCCATGACCGATCATGCCTTCACAATATCTTCCAAGTGGTCTTTCTGGGATATGAACCCGATTCTTCGACATATTGATATAGGCAATGTGGTTACCACCTGATAGTTGACATTCCTGGTATCAAAGCTAGACAGTAATACGAGAGATATCCATTCAAGAAGGAGACAGGTCGTTCTGCGACAGCATAAAACCGGATATGCCATTCGTGCGACAGATATATTCTGAAATACTCGCTGCCGCTTCTGAATATACGACACTAGAGAGAGTTGCGACTGTTTATGGCACATCCATCACATGATACAGTCCAACGTGAAAAGATTTCATGACGCGGTAAGATAATAATTTAGAATTTGAGTTACACAGCGCACTGCAGTGCAGTTCCATTTTGGTGTGACAAGGACAACGTGCAGATAATTTTTTTGAAATATTTTGACATCACGCACATGGTAATCTGGTGTGAAATTGAATTACAGATCACGGAACTACAGACAAGAGAGGAAACTGCTTCACATATGTACGTACATATAATTCCAGTGATACATACATACATGCATACATACATACATACATACATACATACATACATTCATACATACATACATGCATCCATCCATCCATCCATCCATCCATCCATACATACATAAGCTTACATACATACATATAGTTGCCTCGTTTAATTATTAGGCAGCGGCATTCCTTTTAAGATTTGTAGGTATTTATTGCATGTACCGATAATAAAATGAAAATGCGACGTTGTCACGTCTTGTTTGTTGCTGCTATACTCGTATATTAATATAACATGGATATGGGCTAGGCTTAATTGCACAAAGCATGAATTAATTTGAAGATTATTTATATTATTTAGATTATTTATTTTAAATTAATTATTTAAAGAAATAATTAAATAGAATAAATGAATAATAAAATAAAGTAATATAATTAATTTTCACTGTGAACTAGAACAAGAGACACTGCTAAAATTTGCAACTCTGGTTTATACACTCCGCGTGGAGTATTGTAGCGGCCTTCAAAAGACTTGACGACGACAATGGACAGCGCGACATAATTAAAATTATTGAAACTACAAAGCTTCCGTCCTCTTTGACACCGCTAGCCTACTAATTGAACGTGGCTACTTTACATACATACATACATACATACATACATACATACATACAGTAGTGGCAAAAAAACCGGACCGACTCTTGTAGCTGATTTCAGGGCCTTGTTCACTCCAGAGCACGATAGACTGGTAACTAAGACTTTCGTGGTTCGAATCCTGCCTGGGAAGGAAACTTTTTTTTTTTTTGTTCCTTATTCAAATTTATTCCCAATATTTTTCGATAACTTTTAATAAATTTAAGGGGAAAAAATAAGCAAATTATTTAGTATTCATGTCCCCTTTTCCTTACTTCGTTTTCTTAATTTCAGTGGTACTATTTATTCATTCCAACTTATGTTGTGTTCTTGACTTGATTTTCTACTTTTATTTCCGTAATTATCCCTGTTTTACAATAACTGTATTGGTGTTGTAATTTTATTAAATCTTTCTTATGTTCTTTAGCACAAAATAGTCATTTATAGCCTAGATCATATATACCCAGATTGGTCGGCCTTATAGGCTTTGACGGTAACAACTTTTCTCAGGTTTACTATGTTGCCATCTAGTTGGTACATAAGGAGTCACGTCATAACTCCCATTTAAATTGAATTATACGACTGTACTGCTATCTCGTGTTCGTTTACGGCGGACGAGTGGCGATCCTGGAGGTTGTTCTCTTCAAATTGCTACCGATTTTAGCATAGGGATGAGCAAAAATACTAAATACTTAATACTAAATATATGTAACAAATAAACATAAATTTCCCAAAGTAACATGTAGCACGTATGGGCGAATCCAGAAATGAGTATAGAGTGTTAGTTGGGAGACCTGAGAGGGAAAAAACCTTTGGGGAGGCCGAGACGTAATGGGAGGATAATATCAATATGAATTTGAAGGATGTGATGGTAGAGACTTGATTAATCTTGCTCAAGATATGGACCGATAGCGGGTTTATGTGAGGGCGGCAATGAACCTCCGGGTTCTCTAAAAAGCCATTTGTAATAATGACATATAAAGAAGATACAGAAACAAGATACCTACAACGGCTACAAGGGAATTGATAACGAGTGCATGTCGAAGTATCTCCTCAAACGTCACCAGAGATCTAAATCTACACAAAAAATAGACATATAAAAGATAATCGCCCATATGAAATGTAAGGTTGTGAAAATTTACTTATAATGTTCCTTTAAGAAACAGCTGTCCGTACTTGGAGAGTAGTTGAGTTGCCATCTTCATTGAAAACATACGCTGTCACGTGCCTTGTGAGATGACCTTGTGCACTAATGGCACTTCGCTAGCTCAGTGAGCACTATCTACTCAAGAACTACTTTCTTGCGAAGAGTCCTTTGACAAACAGAAGCATGAGCGCATGGCGGATGACCACCACTGGAGGGAAAACATGAAAAATATAGAAGACAGAACGCACCAATTCTCTATGAGAGAGAAATAAGTGTCTTTATTTCCTGAAATGTAATCCGTGCCTTCTGGATTCATACTCCTAAAATGCTACCACTAGGTTCATCGCGGATCAAAATAATCAAGACTACTACGGGTAAGATCAGAAAATGATAAAGCACATTGCATATGAATGTCCATTGGACAAATCGACAGTTTTGGTCATTACTGATCTCTGATACTGTCCTACAAAGAGCCGGAACTGCAAGAGTTGTCTGCAATTTGATACAGACAGGAATCTGCAGTGCCAATGAGCACTGCGGGCGTATAAACAGGTTCCACATAATGAAGAGGCTATAATAAAAAAAATTATCATCACTCCCAGAGACATTTCATGCTGTCAACACAGTGCACGCCAGTTCAAGACATAAAATTACGAAATCCTGTGTAACTAGTATCGTTTATCTGTGAGTCTCGGAAATTATATAATGCCAGAGATGAACTCTCAGTTCATAAAATACTTGAAGGAACGGAAACTGATATGACAAATGAGTGTTGAAAAAATATTTAATCCAAGTGGAAGATTTCTTCAGCTGCAGTTTGAATATACTTTCAAATAATTATAACAGGTACTCTCCTAGTTTATTACAGGTAACAATTATTTATTTCTTTCAGTACTGTTCTTATATTTTCATATTTTACGCATTTTTTTCTTACGGTTTCCAATTCTGAGACTTCTTTAACATATGTTAGTTCTCAAAGTCTATCTTGTCCTGTATTTTTGTCCAGTACGGTAATTGTAAGAGAGAAGGATGATCAAACGAGTGAACTTCTCAATAAACCTAAAGGGCTAAATGCTTAACAAAAATTATTTGTTTATGATGGTGATTATAACAATTTACAAATGTAATATCGTACAATTCTTTCAAATGTATACCTCTGTCGATAATTTTATATGCAGATGCATATGAATGTGCATTTTGACTCCAACTGCGACTAGAATTACAGTCTACTTGGATTCTGCCAAAAATTGCTATCTACTTCGATTCCTCCAAAAATTGCAACCTACTTCGATTTCGCCAAGAATTGCTATCTACTTCGATTCCGCCAAGAATTGCTACCTACTTCGATTCCGCCAAGAATTGCTACCTACTTCGATTCCGCCAAAAATTGCTACCTACTTCGATTCCGCCAAAAATTGCTACCTACTTCGATTCCGCCAAGAATTGCTACCTACTTCGATTCCGCCAAGAATTGCTACCTACTTCGATTTCGCCAAGAATTGCTACCTACTTCGATTCCGCCAAGAATTGCTACCTACTTCGATTCCGCCAAGAATTGCTATCTACTTCGATTCCGCCAAGAATTGCTATCTACTTCGATTCCGCCAAGAATTGCTACTTACTTCGATTCCGCCAAAAATTGCTACCTACTTCGATTCCGCCAAAATTTGCTACCTACTTCGATTCCGCCAAGAATTGCTATCTACTTCGATTCCGCCAAGAATTGTTGCCTACTTCGAATTCGCAAGAATTGCTGTCTATTTTGATACCGCCAAAAATTGCTACCTACTTCGATTCTGCCAAGAATTGCTACCTACTACTATTCCACCAAGAATTGGTACCTACTTCGATTCCGCCAATAAATTGCTACCTACTTCGATTCTGCCAAGAATTGCTATCTACTTATATTCCGTCAAAAATTGCTACCTACTTCATTCCCACCAAGAACTGTTGCCTACTTCGATTCGGCCAAGAATTGCTGCCTATTTTGATTCCGCCAAAAATTGCTACCTACTTCGACTCAGCCCACAATTTCTTGCGACTCTACCTATAATTTCTTCCGACTTCATCTATAATATCTTCCTATACCACCCATTTCTTCCTGCTCCATCTATAATTCCTTCCGGTTAGAACCAACATTCCTAACGACCTCACCCATAGAGTCTTACTGCGCCATCCATAATACACAATTTACTTTGTTCTTTCCATTAACACTAATTTCCAGGTAATTGTCTCTGTTTCAATGTAATCCATACTAATTATACAAAATGTACTCTTCCTTTAGTTTTGTGATTATATTCATATATATTCAATCTTTTCTTTTAAGTTAATTCTTGTATACCGTTATGTATTTTCCTGTAGCCCTATGTACTTTGATCCTGGTTGAGTGGAAGAGAAGGCCTGATGGCCTTAACTCTGCCAGGGAAAATAAAACTATTATTATTATAATAACTTTTCACTCTATCCAGAATTCCTACTGGTTCCGGTTTCACCCAGAACTGCCGTCGACTCAGACTCAGAAATAAGATAAATTCACTGGGACATATAATATATAAAATTGAATGTGGGTATGTATGTATGTATGTATGTATGTATGTATGTATGTATGTATGTATGTATGTATGTATGTATGTATGTGGGTGTGTATGTTCCCTATACAAATCTACACGCTTTGGCCGATATGTGCCAAAGTTTGCACATTTAACCTTCATAACCAGGAGAAGAACATAGGCTACATTAAAATTGTGCAAATGGAAGTTAAATTAATTAAAATTATAAAAATAAATAGATCAAATATTCATGCATAATATTAAAATACAAAATCTTCTACAGTCAATTGTTTTTTATTATTGTCTGTTTTATTCAACATCGACTTTCACGAGGCCTTGGAAATTTTAACACGAAATTAAATTACATTGTTGTTACAGATCATGAAGGCTAAAACTAGATAATTCATGCAATAAGTATCTTTAAGCATTCCAGGACCGTATTATGAATTCCTCGATGCAGTTTTGTAGATAGTGAGCAAACTGTTTTATGCAACTGAATTCTAGAATTCTTTGAAACTACAAGGATTGCTACCACATAATTTATTTAATATTGAATAACCAATAGTACTATTGCGAAATATTGACCCACCAAAATTATGCACGAATAAGAATTGGTGTGAAAAACTCATGCGAAACGTAATAGAATTGATAATATTAACTGCAAAAATAAGAGGAGATGTTTTTATTCCACGTATTTCTAGGATACTCATTCAATTTTAAGCAACTGCAATTTCAATGCCACTAGCATTTGTAATGGCCATATTAAAATGAAGCTCAAGGACAGTCGCTCAAAGTTGCAGACATTAACTAAAAAACTGCGTGTTTTGCACATCCTCAACTATATTTTATACAAAGAAGTAAAAAAAAGAAAAGATTTTACACATATCAATAATCAATTCAATGATACTTTTGTCATGTTACTAATGTAGTATGTGAGTGTACATAAGCCCACTGAAAAAGCATTGTATTATTCTCAAAATTCACGTTGCAAATTTAATATGTTAAGCATTGTGGAAATAAAAATCTCTTAATTTCTAAAATACCGATAGGCCTATACGTTTCTCAGAATATTAGTCTTTATGTTAAAGAATGACTTATTGCGAGATAATATTGTATCTGTATTCTGTGTGTAAAATTAGAATTAATATAGGGGAGAGTCGGGTAGTATCGAACAGTGAGTTTCTTTCATCTACCACACGATGTTAGTACCTGATTGACATGGTTACGTTTCTGTGATGTCGCATAGAGAAACGTAACCATGTCATTCAGGTACTACCATATGGTGGTAGATGAAAGAAACGCACTGTCCGATACTACCCGATGCCCAATACTACCCGATGCCCGATACTACCCGACTCTTCCCTAATATGTTCTGAATTTATGAGATATAGTTTGAAGTTATATTAAAAAAACTGCATATGATATAAGTGGGTGTACAGCGGTCAAGAGGTAAAAAAATCTTCCAATATAAATTAAATTATATATGTATAATATTGATTCGATGATGAAACTGATCAGAAAGAGGAGAAGGAATTATATTTTCGTTGGGTTTTACTTTATTTATAGTTTGATTTTTCTATTACTTTATTTGTATTTCTGGCGGTGTGGAAGAGAAGGCCTAATGGCCTTAACTTCACCAAAATAAATAAATAAAATAAATAAATAAATAAAAACAAATAAGTAAATAAATTTAAAACAACAGTTTAACGTCAGGCACATGATGAAATGTTTTCTTTTCGGTGGCTGATTTACAACTGTTTTAAATTGAGTTAACCCTGGCAGGCATTTGGCTGAGTTCATTAATTCATGTAAGTGACGTTAAGTAAAGATTCAGCTTTATGGGCGAGGAAAGCTTAGTAAAGACAATTCGTTTTGGTTGTGTATAGTTAGGTTTCCGAGATTTCCGAAAATTTAATAACCAGTTTAATTAAAAATAGAAGCAGAAAGGAAAACCCGGGCAACGCCGGGTACTTTCAGCTAGTATCATATAAAAATTAAACAAAGTGCATATTTTATTATTTTGGTCTACACACAAATTTAATTGTCTTTGTATGCATACGGTCTACATCAAAGATGAGGACAAATAAGTAATCAAGTGACTCGCAACTGGATATTTTCATGTCTCTACTTTAATGGATCAAGATGTCACCAATCCAATTCACTCGATTCTTAGAACGTAAACGACATGAATTGCTGACATTAACTCAAGTATGAGAGGTAAATGAACGCCGTAGTATTGGAAAACTCCAGTCGTAACTATAACACAGATACTCAAACATCGAAGCCTTGGGCAAGGTAAATCACGCGTGATCCGGTATTTTTTTTATCCTTAGAGAAAATAACTCTCCTCTCGTAAGTAGCGACGATGTCGACGAGCAAAGGCATGGTCGCAGTTAATTAATGTAACGGTGAAACCGGATTTAAATATCCTAATTTGTCCCCAGTGAACCAGTACAGGGAAGACATGAGACGAAGACAGAGCAGGGGTAGCCAAGCCAAATGCTTCCTTGATGGGCAAACAGTATAAGAGATACTGGATGGGAAATTGTAATTATTCGTGTAATACTGTAATGGAGTTCATCTTCTGATATCGTTTCAGTTTATATTTTGGTCTATAGTATATTACAATAATGGGAACATTTAAGAACAAAAGATGTAGTAATAATAAAGTCCTAGAACAGATTAAGACCTTTATTTATTTGGTATCGAACATCTCACACCAAATTCAAATGATGTGGAAACTAAAATAAAAAATTTTAAACATGTCATACAGGGGCAATTGAAAGTACCATATTAAAGAAAGCGAGAAAAGAAACTGTTCTAAAACATCTTTTTGTTTATGTAGCTGAAAACTGCATATGAACAATTCTCTAAAACAAAGAATTACGCAGTAGCAGCTACTGACACCTTAGCGAACTGTACTTTAAATGGCCATTTGAGAAATGAGAATATTAAAATGTAGTTATTAATTACTAACATACTGCATCCATTGACAATTATAGATCAAAATGGTGTACCCATTTAGAGATAATTGTATACCTTTAAGCTGTTTCATTACCAACTCACTGGAACTAGAAGAAACGCTTCGAGGAACGACTGATAATTTTTTTACTTGCTTATTTAACGACGCTGTATCAACTACGAGGTTATTTAGCGTCGATGGAATTGGTGACAGCGAGATGATATTTGGCGAGATGGGGCCGAGGATTCGCCATAGATTACCTGACATTTGTGTTTTGGTTGGGAAAAAAAACCGGAAAAAAATCCAACTAGATAATGAGTCTAAGCGAGAATCGGACCCGCGCCCGAGCGCAACTCCTGATCGGCAGGCAAGAGCCTTAACCGACTGAGCTACCCCGGTGGCTGACTTTGATAATAATAATAATAATATTAATGATGATACGAGTATTACAATAAAATATCAAGTAATTTTAAGCAAATGCTAGATAATAACACAAATTGGCAAGGAAATATAGAAATGTTGGACCATCCAAATAGGAATGGAAAGTGAAGTTCCCTTTAATGAAAAAAATCCGTAGTGACATCATTCTATAATGAGCAGAAGAATTAGCATTTGTGTGTGTTGTTAACTTGGATATGTCGTAATTTTTTGTACAAATGATAAATATCTTAACAAAAATTAAAAGTATTTTCACTAAATAATAATATTAATAATATAATAATATTGCTTTTGCCATAAAAATGCAATACAAATAAATTGTAAATTTACAAATCTCTAGTACTCCCCCGAAAAAAAGTGTTCTTATATTCAGGGCAAGATTCGATACAAATAAATTTGCATGCACAAATTACAATAAAATAACATCTAAGGATTAATAATTACTAACTTTTAAATTTCAAACGAGTGGAGGTAAATAGATGTGGGTTTCTCGATTAATTTGTTTTAAATTCTAGGGCCGACATTAGTACTACACTATGGTTGAAATCAGTGCTCGTTAAAAGCTTGAATTCAAACAAACGTATTATATCCATGCCTTTGGTTTTGTGTTTGTCAGTAGGCCTATATGATCTGAAATATGTGTGATTTATATGTATAAAATTTAATAATACATTGATATAAATTTGATGTATTTTCAAGACTTTATATTCCAAAAACAATTTTTCGGTAGGATAATCAATAGGTTTTTTTGGACATACTTTAATTATTCTTGTACACTATTATACATACATATTATTATAGAACATAATAGTAAACATGATACACATTAACTGTAAATACTCTATATATAATATATTCAATTAATTCATTTAACGAAATCAACTCTGTTATGATGAACAAAAACATATATTCTAAGATTATGAAATTCGTATCTTTTACTATAACTGCCAATAAAACTTTGTTGAAGCTAAGAAAATGTTCTTCCTACATGACGTTACAGGGACAAAATAATAACAAAAATCAATATACAAATTATCAAAATATTAATATTTTACACAATATATATATATATATATATATATATATATATATATATATATATATATATAT
The DNA here is from genome assembly GCF_040183065.1 of Periplaneta americana. Taxonomy (NCBI): domain Eukaryota; kingdom Metazoa; phylum Arthropoda; class Insecta; order Blattodea; family Blattidae; genus Periplaneta; species Periplaneta americana. The sequence goes on along the minus strand of NC_091132.1, from coordinate 42,551,726 downwards.
ACATATATACAAACAATTCGTTTATCAAAACCTTCCTCGTTGTAATGACCGAAAACACACATTCAAATCTTTTACGAACTTCACACAACATTTGTTTAAACTAAGAGAATGTTGTTTCTACGTCACATGACGTTGCAGGGGCATATTTGTAATACATTACATCATTATTATTTAATGGCCCCATGCGTACCTGCTTGCAATTCGACCATGCTTACGTATCCATGTGACGTAACAGATGTAGTTACCAGACGAAACTACTCGATCCGCTGTACGTTTGGGAACGAAAATGCGCTGCCTCCTGATAAGTAACTAAATTCATATTGTTCCTCTCCAACAAAACATAAAAAGTGCTTCAATTTGTATGTCTAAATGCTCCGTAAGTGGCCTTCTGTGCCGAGGTTGCGGGTTCGATTGCGGCCCAGTTCGATGTCATTTAACTGTGCTTAAACGCGACAAGCTCATGTCAGTAGATTTACTGGATGTAAAAGAACTCCTGCGGGACAAAATTCCGGCACACCGGCGACGCTGATATAACCTCAGCAGTTGCGAGCGTCGTTAAATAAAACATAATTTAAATTTTGCTCCGTAAGTACTGTAGGAGGAAGACGCCAGATATAAAATATTATCTGCATATAATTACCGCGAGTGTTTGGACACACATTATTAGCTCTCGAATATATATGTATCTAGGACTTGCCGACATAGCGGGCTAGACGCATCGTGTTAAATAGCTGCAAGGCAGTCGCTAGGACTCGCCGGCGATGAGTGACCCGTCCCTGATCTATGACATAATCCACAGGCCTTAAATAGGCCATGGCTGCTGCCTTACAAACTCTTTGCAGTTCGTTTTTTCTTGTACAATAACTGTACGAAGAGTAGAACTCAATAACTGATGCAGATTTTTAAAAATCATAAAGCTACATTTTCACTCGAGGACCTAACATTCCAAATGTGCTAAGCGCCAAAAACAAATTTCTGAGCTATGGGTGAAAAACACACTGCGAAATGCATGTAGAGATACTTACAACACTGTCTTTTGGCGCACGAATGAGTTACTTACAGCCAGTAGCGGCCGGTGATCGAAATCCTCGGTGAGGCCAGATGCAACTAGTTTAAGTGCCTCCGATAGGAAATGTTTATTTATGATATTAATTATTGTTATATTATTAATATCATGATTACTGTATTATTATTATTATTATTATTATTATTATTATTATTATTAGTCTATTATTATTAGCCTACTATTGATGAAAAATAATGTCACTCACCTAATAAGCTGTTATGCTGTGAGTTTCAGTGATTGTTTCAGTGTGATGAAGCAACTCACATTATATGTTGAAAATCCCCTCCTTTCTGTTCTTTTTTTTCCCCTTGACAGCAACGAACAAAGCCAACAGAGAAGTTTACTTTACACCACATTACCACTTAACCATTTATGTTGCCCATACTAGGATGCAATAGAAACTCGCCTTTTAAGATTATCTGTCAGAAAAATTGTCAGCGATGTCGTAGGTATGTCGGTAGGCTCTCTCTTTATTTAAAACTTCCTTTCTTTCAATATTATTTCTTCTTGAAAAAAAGACACTCTAACAATGAATTAACAACACCAGCATTATTTCTCGCATTTGTTTCTGTTTATATTTTCCCGAAACACATAACAACATTGGCCCAGATTTACTACTGTACTACGAAGTACAATACTTTAGTAGTATACCTTATTTTATTTCAAGGAGTGCAGTTCGGTGGTTCCTTTGAACACCCACTTACAGATTTATGACTTCCTACATAATCACCTCTGACAATTCCATCCTGTCCCCTCGTCCCAAGATTGCACAGTTGCCACAATCCTGCCACAATCCTCGTGACCCTCGGCGGCATTCTTGGAATTCGGAAAAGACGCGGCAACTCTGCCTCCACGTGGATTAGACGGGAGTCTGTCAATTCTTCTGAACGAGAGTTGTGATTGGTTACTTACAGGAGAAGACAAGATTTCCGTCACAGTAAGGAAGACATTTATTTATGACAACCAATTAGTAGGGGGCAGTAGAAGGTCTGTCGGCAAAGTCCTTTCTATGAAACTGCACTCCATGAAAAAAAATACAGTATACAACACCCTCGCTTAAGTCATAAACAAGGGGAGGGAATAGAGTGGGTCTCTGCCTGCCAAAGAGCTGGAATTTGTGTTATTTATGACCTATTTAGGGAGACAAGTCACCACCCCACCCCAATCTACCCTTGAGGCCGGCCCATTGATGTGAGAAGTGAAACCTGACCAGGCCAAGAGGCCAGACAATTGTGCCTCGGCTACAACGTTTTAAGCGCAAGCTCAAACCCCGCGAAAATACAGAAAATTCAGAAGACAGACCCGGCACGAACGATTCTGGCCTCAGAAACAAATGTTACTGCAAAACAGGTCTATATACACCGCAACCAGACCCGGCACGAGCGATTCTGGCCTCAGGAGTAAATTTTACTGCAAAACAAGTCTATATACATCACAAAGTTTTAAAATGCTTCTACAGCGATATATGCTTCATTCAAATAACTAATACATTATATAAAAACACAAAATTTGATTTCTGTTAAGCCAAGTGACTGAGGCCCGGCCTCACTTGCCTCAGTCAATCAGCCGCCACTGCTTACAGACAATTTAGTATGATATTCTCATATGGATGTTCCTCCCTTAGATTGAATAAAATAAATTTGAAAAATTCGGACTTAGCACATTTAGAATGTTAAGTCTTCAATCACCGTTCAAGGACAGACCAAAATTTTGGAATCAACGTATTAACAAGGCAGAAGATCAAAGAATAACAGAAATAGTTGACACGTAGTACAATCCGGGAAAAGAAATTTTGGGAACGCTCAAGAAGAGATAAGATACTCACAGTATGAAAAGAAATAGAGAATCCAATTTTACTAATACAGACTTTAATTAAGTCAATAATAGTTTTGTATTCTCAGTCAAACACTTATCAAGTATATGATGGCAGAAAATTAAATTCTGTTACATCATGTTACAGTTTTAAAATATCACAAATATTTTCGACTTTTTATAAGTCATCCTCAGGTGAGTTTTCTGACAGACAATTAATAGAATTAGGTGAAAAACATATCAAACACATTTATACACTGGTGATTAAAATGCTCACGCATGCATTTACATAAGTATGGTTTCTACCATCGTCTGGATACCCTCAATTGAACATCTTTTACAAAACGCCTGTCACCACGGTGAAACAGACTGAGAATCCTCTTCACCTTCTACAACACATCGAATAATCATCATCATCAGCATCATGGATTAAGCCTTATAAGGCTCGTTCCGGTCTCATTTTTTTTAATACTGTTGAGCCCATCTTGTTTTCGGTCTACCAACATTTCTTCTAACTATTGGGTTATAGTTCATCATCAGTTTTGGTATGCGATCTACTTCCATTCTTTGTATATGTTGTTTCCAATCGTTTCTATATTGTTTTATTCTGTCTATTAATTTAAAAATGCTTAGTTCCCTCCTTATATCATCACTTCTTTTCCTATCCAATAAGGTGTAACCTGCTACAGATCTTAGAAATTTCATCTCTGCTGCTTCTATTCTTCTTTCTTCTTTTTTAGTCAGGATCCAAAATTCAGACCCATAAAGCAACATTGGCACTGCCATTACCTTATAAAATTTAATTTTTGTTTCTTTCCTAGTACTTTTTAGGGATCTATTAATGACACCGCATACATAGCTGAATTTATTAATCTTGTTTTGAATATCTTCATTCTTCATATAAGAAATGTTGCACCCAAGATAATTGAAACAATTTATCTGTTCAATAATTTTTCCTTCCAAGACAATTTTGGCTCTTAATGTATCTGCTCTTCCAAATGCTAAAACTTTTGTTTTATTAATTGAAATGTTTAAGCTAAAACTTTTACTTATATTATTTAATTGGAATAGAGCCCTCTGTGCCCCATTATCTCAGAAAGGATAACATCGAATAATAATGTATATTTTTCAATTTTAATCTTTAACTTTTACAAGATTTTTAATTTCAGAAATCAAGCATATAGTATATGCTCAAATAACTATGTTCAGTCAAAGATCAAAGAACCTTGATTCTACATGTCCAGTCTAAGGCCATAGACGCCATTTAACCTTTATATAACGGCATGCAATGGCAGATTAATCATAATGTAAACATATATTTTTTTTTAATTTTAAATCTCTGACTTTATATACATTAATCAATTTTAAGGCTATGGAAACCATACTTATGTAAATGCATGCATGAGCATTTTAATCACCAGTGTATAAATGTGTTTGATATATTTTTCACCTAGTTCTTATAAAAAGTCGAAAATATTTGTGATATTTTAAAACTGTAACATGATGTAACAGAATTTAATGTTCTGCTATCATATACTTGATAGTGTTTACAAAACTATTATTGACTTAATTTCACAAAATTTATCTGAATCAACATGACCTTTAAATTTAATACAGACTTGTCTTTGTTACTGGAATTCGTAAAGAAATATCAAGTCAGTGCGGAATGCAAGGAAGCACACGGTATAAAAATTAAAACTACAGCTGACGATGAGTGGGTGCAAATTACTAATAGACCTACATCCAATTGTCATGGGGAGATACTGCAAAAACTTCATAATGAATGTAACATATTGCGGTCACACTTCAATAGATGAAAATAGTCCTGACAGCTCAACGACGCGAAAGAGGGGAAGTAATAGGAGTAGTGGGGAGAGTTCCGGAGTAGAGATAAGGGCGAGCGGTTGGTAAAGAAATGCAGTACAGCTTAATTGTATTAGAAACATACCGCCCTACCGCACGCATGACATCCGATCGCTCCGAAGGCAAGCGAGTGACTAACCCAAACACCCCTTGGCGTAACTAAATGGACTCGCCTGACCCAGGCGCACATCTCCGGCGATTGTCAGGACTAAATAATCGTACTGTACTTATTTTCGTTCATTCACACACTAGCATTATAAACTTTTCAGATAGTCCTACTCAGGTCTTTTTTTTTTTAGATATGTCTGTAAAGTAGCCTATGTTCCAACCTTAGGCCTATCCCCTATTATTGATTGAAAAGGAACAGTGCCGTAAAATTTTATTATAATTAATAGCTGTAGATGGGAGAGAAGCGCATAATTCCTTTGGGTTTTCTAACCTCTCGCGAATTTCGTCCACTATCTTCCTGGTATTCTTCTCGAGATCTGTACCTCAGTAAAACTTCGTCCTGAAGCAGTTTTTCGAAATCATGACTGACTTATACCTCTCTCTCGGACTTACGGTACATTTAAAAGGTTTGACAGCAATTCTGCATCTACAGCGTAATTTACACCACCCAGATTTAAGATTTTTAACATAAGAAATTCTGATATTAATTTAAACTTACTTACTTACTTAAACAGTTTTAACAATTGTTAAAGTTAACAACTGTTCATGAAACAATTTTTATGTTCTTGTTAAATAAGTATAACAATTTAAGTTTTAACATCTATCGATGAAACCTGCTCCAAAAGTAATAATAACAGACAATTTTTCTCTCTTTTAATAATTAATTTATCTATAGCCTAGTAATCTCAGACCTCGAGTGACATTTATTAGGACTATTTCGTGAATAAAATAAAAATGTAAACAATATATCCCTAAAATTCGATCACAAAATGTTAAAATTGTATATTTATGAATACTTAACCTATTTAGACATTGTGAAGTCGAAATAGATGAATAACGATTACTGCAATAAAGAAATTGAATATTATTCAGTAATGCCAATTGAGAAAAGCGAAATATAGGTTTAAAATGTTAATTACATGTACTGCGCTTTTCTCTTGTTATTATAACAGAAATACGTTTTCGTTATCTGCCGAAATCGTAATTTAAATTAAACATTTTATGGTATAATTACAAATAATATGATTAATACATTAATTAAATAAACAATTGTTATGAAGGAGTGTCATTTTCTTTAGATACAATGGACATGGAATTAGAAGATGAAGATTTAGATGTGGAAGTAGGATTTCGCATTTTATTTAGTACAATGGATTCATGCTCATCGATTTACGTGGAAACAGTTGGCGACACTGACTAAACAAAAGAACGGCCATGCGATAAATTGATAGTGATAAATTGAGCTGCAGAAATTATCGTGACGTATGATTGTGATTGGTTAGGATTCAAAATTTCATCACACTTCATTGGCCAAAAATTGAATGACGTCATATAAACGAACCAGTCAATTATATTCTGTCTTTGAAAGGGCTGAATAATAGGTGTAACTTTCATTTCAACAAGATACTGAAAATTCGGTGGTAAATTTGAATCCCGTACACTGACGTTCAAAGATAGCTTACCTACAATTTTATGAACTAAGCGTGATAAATCAGAACCAAGTATATAACAAATTGACAAACGTTGAAATAGTTCCGCTAGTTCTCAATAGGCGACACCGTTAGTGGGGCGATTAAAAATGTCGGAGAAAATGATGATGTAGATTAAGCATAAATTATTCTCATATTGACAGTATCAGCGGTTTCCACCTAAACCAGTGTTGTTTTACAATCAGCACAGGGGAATGAAATATTGAATTCTATAATGCTGGTATATTAATGAACGATTGGCAACACTGACTATTATCTGCGCCATCTATTCATAGAAGTTAATAACTAAAGAAGCCACACTTACATCAACAAATTATCGATCACTATCGATTAGTAAGGTCAGATATCTTTAAATGACAGTGTACAGATGGATAATGATATGATATGATATGATATGATATGATATGATATGATATGATATGATATGATATGATATGATATGATATGATATGATATGATATGATATGATATTTATTGTCATTAAGCAAAAACATCCCAAGTGGTTGGGTTTTATTGGGTTATTTTACGACGCTGTATCTACATCTAAGTTATGAAGGTGATAATGCCGATAATGAATTATCGCCCGATCGGGAAAAGGAATCTGGGTAGACCTCGCAAGAGGTGGCTGGACGATAGAGACCGGAACAGGCGATATCACCTAATCCTTGAAGGGAAAAGAAGAAGAAGAAGAATACCGAGTCCAGGGTCCAGCACCGAAAGTTACCCAGCATTTGTTCGTACCCAAGTGGTTGATAGCCCTTCACATTTCAGATGGATATGGACGCATGGGATGACTTGTATTTTCTTAGACGGCAGCTCAGTGCGGAGGTAACGGTATCACTCGAAGTCATATCAAGTGTATGTCTACCAAGTCAACTACAAAATTTAAAATCCACAAGAAATAACAACCTAAGTTACAGCGAATCACGAAGCTTCTGTTCTCGAGTTCGTGCAATCTAAGCACGCTGGTTCCCGGCCTTCTCCCTACCGTAGACGTATAAAAACTTGACTCTTTCACCCAAGTATTTAAAATCATACGAGCAACGTTCAGACAGATGGGTGCGGACAGAACTTTCCTTCTTTGAAATAAACATAAATAATCCACTCCCCTCCCTGGAAGAGGACCTACTTGTAGGGCACCAATTCAAGCCGACACCGTCTGTAACAGGAGAGAAATGACTTTCTCGGCAAACTTGACACCGCAAAGGCCTGACTGAACCAGTAAATCTTAAAACTTCCACAGATGCAGAGTGTCACGTGTATCAACGGCCCAGCAGACAGGAGGAAAGCCCTCATAACCCAGACAGCCTTGTGTACACTTGTTGCTGAATTTAACATGTCTGCCTAATTAACGTAATTATTTCTTATCTGCTCACTCATCACAAGAACGCAAAAGGTGCCGGTACTTAAAAGGTTACTAATTATTTAAAATCTTAAATAATTCGGAGCTTTAAATACACTTTCCATATAATTAATGAGATGCTGGAAAGTTGATGTATAATAAAAACTTAAGAAATGGTATTTTTAAACCTGTTCTACGCAGTCGCCCTCGGTAGCGCAGTTGGTATAGTGCTGGCCTTCCGGGTTCGATCCCTTGTCGAGGTCGATGGCATTTAAGTGTGTTTAAATGCGACAGGCTCGTGTCAGTAGATTTACTATCATGTAAAAGAACTCCTGCGGGACAAAACTCCGGCACACCGGCGATGCTGATATAACGAAATCCGTTAAATAAACCGTAATTTCTATTTTCTGTTCTATGCAAATATCTGTATAAAAAAACGCACGACAGCGTTGTTCAATATTTCTGAGCAGTTCTGTGTAGAGGAAATTAGGCAAATATGGGCACCATAAGCCATTTTACTCCATATCTTGCACCTGAGTAATGATAACAGCTTGAAAACCTGAAGCATTTTAGAGTATATCTATTTTAAAAGATATAATTAATTCAAATGCTAAAATTATTTTTTATGTCGCATATATATGCTTACAAGTGTCCATTTTATCTGCACTTTAAGGGTAATATGGGCACATATGTTGGTAGTATGGGCAGTAGGCTATAGGAATTAAATGCGTTTTAAATTTTCAAGCATTTTTTAATTTTAAAAGCCGCCCTAAATAAGGGTCCGATACATCGGCCTACTAATCAATTCACAATGAACAATGATTAAAAACAATTATGTGACAATTTGAAAGAAAAAAAAACATTAATATAAACGATAAGAAAATATAGGAAATCATTTACAATAAAAGTTTCTTGAGTACAAATGATTACTAATTATAGCTGAGGATGATTTTAACACATGAGATCCTAAGGCAACAATCGTTGGATCAGAAATTTTAAATTATTTAAGTTGATTTAAAGTTTCTCGTGGGATCGTACCACGGGCACCGAACATGAGCCCAAAAACTGTCCAATGTGTGATGTGGTATTGTGCTCCGAGATGCTGGCTGACAACAAGGCTCATAGATGACTTGTTTTTCACGACACACCTCTTGTGGCTGTTGCTCGTGCATCTCGAAACGGATTGTGGGATCAAGAATGACACCCTTATCCTTCTGCCGATCAATTATGATATCAGCACGTCTAGTAGAGCCATCAGAAGAGACGTAACCAACCTCTTCATAAACCTCATAGGAAGCATTCTGACGGATTGAAGATGCGATGAGAGAACGAACAGTATTATGTCTGTTGATTCGGAGCAATTCTCCATGATGGCAGAAACCCAAGACGTGAGGAAGCGCTACAGTCCGTGACGGGCCTAGACCGACCAGTCGCTGCTGGCCTCACGCCCACATGCTGAAGCAGAGGTGGACGATCATCCAACCAGAATGGAGGTATCGTGTGGTTACTACGACGATCGTCCCAGCCGTTATAGCTTTCGCAACCGGATTTCGCTACCTATCGTAGCTCCCCAAGATGCTGGGTGGGCACCTGTCCCATACACTGGCCGAAATTTCATGAGAAACTTTCTTCCCCCACGAGGACTCGAACCAGCCCGCATTCCGTAACGCGAGTCCTAGGCAGGATGTTTTAGACCACGACGTCACGACACGGGACACAAAATACTGTACATGTAGGCCTAATTAATGCTTCCTACACTAACCACTCATAGAATAAAGTTATTGGTGAAGTAATAGAACACTGAGCAAATGAAAAAAAAACTAATATTTAAATAAACACTGAGACTACATTAAAATTTATTTAACACATTCAATCAGAAACAAAGACTATGAAAAGTATTTTAAGTAGTGACAAATATTATTTCAAATGGTATAAATCTCTAAAAGATTAAGAACAAAAGCAAAACAAGCCAAAATAATGTTCTAAATTTATTTCGTGAAGTCATCATAGAAAAATGAATCACTTTCCACCTCAACACATTCTTCATTGTACCAAAAAGCGGATAATCTTTCACACTGTACTCACTTTTCTCCATTTTCCACCTCATCATACGATGACGCAGAATATCTGCATGGAAACTTCATATGTACTTCGGTACATCAATAGTAATATGCGTTACAAGAGCGGTATGTTGAAGTTTTCATGTTCGAGGAAAAGATTGAAAAAGCGAAACGTAGTTGAGCTTTTTTAATTTCCGAGAATTGAAAGAAAACATACCGTTCGTGTATCGTATATTATTTTGTGCGAAGATCGTTTATTACATACCTGAAAGAGGAATTTCTAATTAGTTGCAATGAAATCTCCATCTTGGTTTCTGTTCAATGACCGCAAATTTGCAAAATAAAAATATCTATCTTCAACATTGTTGCTTTAAAATGTTTTCTGTGTTTACTATACTCCAGCAGGCCGTGATATACGTCTGTCTTTTTTCCCCCCAGTCTATGATGAGTCTGGAATCGTGTTGATTTTTTCACGGCTTCCTTAATGTTACTTGCATCACGAATGCAGTAACTTTAATGGAGTTGTAGAGTTTACTTATTTTTTGCAAATATTTAAAAACAATAATTAACAGTGGTAAGTTTCCAATTTATAATTATTACTATATTGAACGTCTCTAAAAAATAATATGTTAAAAGCCTAAAGCAGTAAAATCAATATGTCACTTAAGCGGTAAGAAGAGGGAAATTGTTATGTGTGTTAGGTTGGGAATACTGAATGTGGAATTTTAGACTTTCCGCGGATTGGTTTTGTGCGGAAACCAAGCAAATACGCACGATCTCGCACAAAATAATAATATACGATATGCGTAAATCACTTGTGATTTAAGTCGGTGCTTATTCCGTCGGATCCCGGCCAATCAGTCACGCATATGAGTGCACCTCCGCACATATGTGGACACTGTCCTACGTTCATAGACATCTATGACGTAGACCACTAGAGGGAACCCAAGAGGTGAAACTTAAACTGAGACGATTCGGATTGGAATCCGGTGTGGCTTAGTGGATAAAGCATCAGCACGTAGAGCTGAAAACTCAGGTTCAAATCTCGGTGTCGGAGATAATTTTTCTCCGTTCCACTACTCTTTCATCGTACGATGATGCAGAATATCTGCATGGAAACATCATATGTACTTCAGAACATTAAAATATTATATGTATCTAAGTGATTAAATTGTATCACTGTCTCTCCTGATTTCAATTCATTCTTATATTTGTTAATATGCAGATCAATGATCACACACCATTATTACGTTTATTCTATTATAAAATTTCAACTGGAGCAAAAAAGTACACAAAATTGTTCAAATAGACGTGTTGGGCCAAGCGTTTTCATCGAATTTCTGCAAGTCAACTACTCCGCATTAAAGATTGCGTAATTTCGGAGACGTTAAACGGTTACTCCCATTCATCTTGGAGAAAGGGGGAGTTTTTGTAGCTAACTTGCACTGAAAGACTGAGGAACAATAGACAACAGACTAGATAACAAGATTCTCCTGCGTTTAGCCCATGCTAAACCTGAAATTCTGGAAAAAGTATAAACCAGTTTCTAGTTCTTTGGGCATGAATAAGTTTCGGCCCAACTTCTTTGAAACTCACTGAATGAATTCTCAGCTTATACACAATACGGAACTAGAAGCAGACTCCATATTTAGCCAACATCAGTACAATATGCAAATTACAAACAATGTTTGGAAAGAAGGCCATGAATTTAGATTTTAAAAGGCCTTGTCTTGCAAATGGCCTATTAGCCAATCTTAAAAAAAAACTACATTATGTGCTTACTGAATCGACGTTTATATTCTAAGATGGAAGAACGGTTGGAAGAAAAGCAGTTTGGCTTCAGGAAGGAAAAAGGTAGGCCTACATGAGAGATGGAATTGGACTGCTACGAACGATCGGCGAAAGATATCTAGAGAAGAATAAAGAAGTGAATATTGTATTTGTGGATTTAGAAAAGGCGTTTGACAGAGTGGATTGGAATAAACCGATGGGGATCCTAAAGAGAATTGGCGTGGATTGGAAAAAGACAAGACTGTTCAGCAAGCTTTATATGAAACAACGAATCAAAGTCAGGATAGTAGATGAAATGACAGAAGGAAGTGAAATAGGGAGAGGAGTACGAAAAGGAAGCCCTTCATCACCTACCCTGTTCAACATCTACTGGAGGATTTAGTGAAGAAATGTTTTCAGAACATAGAAGGAGTGACAACAGAAGGAAGAAGAATAAAGTGTGTAAGATTTGCTGATATGGCGTTGTTAGCAGAAAAGGATGTGGTACTAGGGGATATGCTACTTGAGCTAAATGACAGCTGTGAGCAGTATGGAATGAAGATAAATACAAACAAGAGGAAGACCATGGTCATAGGAAGAAAATTAAAGAAGGCAAACTTGCGAATTCTAAATGAGGCAGTAGAGCAAGTGGACAGCTGAAATACTTGGGGTGTACTACAGGGACATCATTTTATTTTTACTTCAATTTTTATTGTACCTGAGTTTTTTAATGTACTTCACTCCCACCCCTTCTACTAGTAAACTTCCAACCGTTCACAATACAGAGCCAAGGGCGCGTAAGCAGTACTAATTGAGTACAGTACGTTCCAGAAATATGTTCGCGTTTTCCAGTGACGAAAGAGCTTTCAATATTGAATCATATTTTCGCACAGGTACTGTCGTCCGTTTGCAACGTCGCATCCCGGTTTCCCCTACCTGCTTCTGTTCGCTCCTCTGTAAAGTCTAGTAGCTGAGCTGTCTTAGCTCTTTTCTGAAAACATTAATTTCTGTTAGGAATTGGACGTCTACGTAATATTACACAAGTATTTAAAATAACTTAAATAAAAGGGTCTCGTTAAGTAATTAACTGTCACGTGATTCCCTCCCCCCTTTCTACGACCCTGCGACAAAACCACTTGAACGGACAGTAGATAGCATTTCTGAGTAATTTTATCTTTTCGGATCGGGCAGAAGTGAAGATTGAATTTACAGTACGTAAGGTACTCTTTTATAGAGTAGGTATAGAATTATTTCAACATGAGTTACTCGTACGAAGGACGAAACTGGTAATTGGAATTAGGTACAATAGTCTATAGTGTGATAATATGCACAAAAGAACTGAAGCCTGTATAGAAATGAACGGCCACCATTTTCAAAAATGTGTTTAAATATCCATATTATGATTATTTTTCAATTTAACTTCGTTCTCTATATTGTACGCTACAGTATAATATACATTGCATAATGAATACGTTCGCATGGATAGCTCAATTCGTGAGTAAAAACACTAAGTGTTAATACTGTACTGTATTTTGATTAAACAAAAATCGTAATGAAAATTATCAAACTCAAAAGTGCGATATTTCCTAGTTTAAGTAAATGGATGAACTACTTTTCTTCCCTCCTATACCTACTCCAGTCATGGAAGGGGTAGCAAATGGTGTTTCCTGTTTCAATCGTTAATAGAAAGGTATAGCCAGATTAATATTAAAAATGTTAGTAAAAATAAAATGATGTCCCTGTATAAGCAGTAATATGAGCTGATGCCAGGAAGCCAAAGGAGGATAGCAATGGCCAAGGAAGCTTTTAATAGAAAAGGGACCATCTTCTGCGGACTTCTTGAAAAATAACTAAGGAAGAGACTAGTGAAGTGATTTGTGTGGAGTGTGGCATTGTATGGGAAAGAAACATGGACATTACGATTGAAATGAATATAAGCATTTGAAATGTATATATGGAGAAGAATGGAGCGTGTGAAGTGGACAGACAGAATAAGAAATGAAGTTGTGTTGGAAAGAGTGGGTTAGAAAGAATGATGCTGAAACTGATCAGAAAGAGAAAAAGGAATTGTTTGGGTCATTGGCTGAGAAGAAATTGCCTACTGAAGAATGCACTGGAAGGAAGGGTGAACGGGAGAAGAGTTCGGGGTAAAAGAAGGCATCAGATCATAGACGACGTTAAGATATAGCCTATGGATCATATCAGGAAAAGAAGAGGACGGCAGAAAATAGGAAGGTTTGGAGAAAGCTGGATTTGCAGGAAAGACCTACCCTTGAGCAGAACAGTAAATGAAAAAATGAAGTAAGTTTCAATTTAACACTAGAAAGTTGTTTCTATAGGTACAACAAGTAATGACTGTTTTCTGTTTTGTATTACAGTACTTCCTTTTCCCAGAATTTGTCATTTGTTGGGCGGGTGCAAGATATTGGCAAATTTGGTACAGTAAGTAAAAAAAGTACAGTTTAGCACAATTTGGTACAATTTTCTGTGAGATCTGGTATATTTTATTTTTGGTCAGTAACACCACTGCTGGTTTCCTTTGACCTGAGATCAAGACGCTATCGTACCTTCATCTAACACTTTGACAGTGGGAAAACATCCAAGCCAAAGGCAAGATTCGAACTTAATGACCTCATCCTCAATACAACATGAAATTTTCGCCCCAACCGCTGAGTACATCACAACTGGCATTAAATATAATAATAAACAATAATCGGATTATAAGTTCTACGCTACGGTTGACTCTTTCCGACGAGAAAGCTAGATACTGCACAGCATGAGAAAAAAAAATAGCAATAAAATCTGTTGTACGTACCAGTACAGGTAATGTGGAGCACCAATGTAAGGGGTCTTGACTATGTCAGTATTCTCTTTTGCGTCTTATTTCACATAGCCTAGTTCTTGAGCACAGTAATGCAAACAAGTTGCATCTAGCGCTGCCCCATTTACCGGCTTGAACGCAGATAAACCTATAAATTACGAGTGATTTACGTTGCGTTCCAACCGTCAATCCCCCCGACCACTTCTTGTCACCAAAGAAGCAACTTCAAGTTCATGGAATTCAGCCTTTGCAATACAATAATTATAACATGAAGATCAGGTTTAGAAGATCGATTTGAGAAAGAATGACTAATCGGTTTGTTACGACTGTAATTACGTCACTAAGGCGACAAAGCATACCAAAGCATACGCTTGTAAAAAAGTGCCTTTTGTTTAGGCCTACTATATTTATCTTCAATGCTTATAACAATAGTTTAGTCGAATAAATAACGCAGTGATGCTTGCAGCAATTACTGGTCTGATATAAAATAAATAAACTAATCAATGACTGATTAAGGAACTGTAGAGCAATTGCAAGGGAAAAATTGTTTCAGGGACGGGTATCGAACCCGGAACCTTTGGCTGAGTGTGCCAATGCTCCTACCAACTGACAAGCAAACATTCTGATGGGGGCAGATAAAAAAGTTTTTTTGTTTTCCCCCCATGTTAATAATGTCAACAGAAGTGCTTGTATAAATTTTGGCCACTCGACCGCAATTACGAGGGACCTAAAAATAAGTTCGTCATTGGCCGTTAACAGAAATAAAACACAATTTCATTGGAAAAATTTATTGGAACAAACACAACAATTGCTGAGCTATTTTTCAACATACGTTAGGGGAGACTGTTGTACCTTTGAACACTTTTCACATTTTATTTTTTTTTTTTAATTTTGGGAAATGACATTTTTCAAATTAAAACATTCTTTAAATAATTATTGAAGATTCCTTTACAACGTCCTGTATGTATTTTCCTGTTCTACACATCTATTAAGAATGGAAAAAATAAAATGTAATATGTTCAAAGGTACAACACGGTCATGTACCTTAGAATATACCCTCTTGTAAGTTGGAACACATGGAATATAGGTGGGAATATAGTTGTAAGAACTGACAATCATATTTAAAATGTATTTGCCATCATAAACCAGAGCAGGCTTCTCTGATTGAGATTTTATTTCCTGGAGAAGCAATAACTTCTTCAACAGCTTTCATCAAGGCATCCGGATCAATTGGGGGCCTCTTAACTCCAGACTTACTTCGTGACATGATCTTAAAATAAAAGAAAGACCAAAAACCAATAGTATTATGTACCTTGGAACTTGTTCCATGGTACAAGATGTTCTGTGTTCAAAGGTACAAGAGGGTGCACGTTTAAACAAACATAGCTCCCAAAACTAGAGATTCGAATAAATCATGGAAATTAAAATATGTTATTACTCACGAGATGATACGGAACACACCGTACTTGATGGATAGTAACAAATACAATCTGACTTTGTGTTAGAAAACATATATCAATGGACGAAATGTTTACTTTTGGTACTAAAAAAGATTCTTTTGTTCACAGAACTCACACTTTGCAATAAATCAAACCGAAACTACGACCAGAGCTACTTAGCGGCTTTCTCTACAGTCTACTTCAGTTTGAGTCCTATAGGTAGCAGCGAAAATTAAAAAAAAAAAATGTTCAAAGGTACACTATGCTGAAGGTACAACAGTCTCCCCTACGTCTTAACCGCACGTCTCCCAATATATATTACATAAACTCGTATTATAAGTAAATATGGCGTGAATATCTATAAAAACAGTAATGACTCCATAAATATAAAACCTATCACACCCAATATATTAATGGTTACACAAAGAATTGATAAAACGGTTTTAAATGTCTCTCAGATACTAGGTGAACAGACTGTAGAGAAACCGTATTGCGGTAACCCGTCTCTTTGCCGAGCTGCTCGAAATGTTGAAACTGCTTACTGTAAACTTAATGTCGCAGAATCATGTTGGAATAACTCAAAAACACACTCCTCTTCAACAAGATACTGCAAGAGTAGGCCTACATACAGCCGACTAATCTATAGACGAACTATATACAGTATTAAATAGAATTATCAATAGATATGTGTGGCTAACTAGATCTCCCGAACTAAATCCTTGTGACATTTATATCTGAGGAACTCTAAAAGACAAAAAGTACAAAAATAATCCTCATAGCTTACCAGAGCTCGAAAACAACATCCGATAAAACATCGCCTTCATTTCTCAGCGGAAACTGCAGCGAGTGATGCGTTATTTTTTATTAAACAGGTGCGAAAAATACTTGGAACAAAAAGGCAAATAATTTCAGCTTCATAATCTAGTTCAGTAAATAATATTTTAACTGCTTATATTAATATATTTTATATGAATTGATTCTGAAGTCTCAAATTAGCGATACTGCGCGGCGTAACATCGATAACAAACTATCTGCGTAAACGGAGTCTGCGAGCGGCTCGACGAAGAGTCTGATAGCCGCGCTGTAGTTTGTCTACAACTTATTCACCCAGTAAGATACGATTTTTGATAAGATGCCTACATATTTTCAAGAAATATTGACTATATTCAGTTTTACTTGCTCTGAGTTATTACGACAATATTTAGACAACGTTATGTTTAATGTTGTTCCTATCATGACTTCAATATGAGTTTTACATATCATAACGATCTTTCAAATGGTAAGAGCCAGACGATTTGGAGACGTAGAAGAAGAGAGAGTCGTGCTTAATTTGAAAGTATTTCTCTGAAAAATAAATCACTACCATATTGCGAATAAGAAATTGAGTGAAAACAGCTAATAAAAAACTCAATATCATTCCCATTAATGAACGGACAGTTCGCAGAACAAAGGAATGGCGCGAATGCACTCATCTAGAGTACATGAAACAATGTGCTAGAAGGATCAAGAAAATTGGACGATCAAATAAATTACGATGCGCTGGTTTTACTAGCTAACAGTTGCTCACTACAAAGGAATAGAAAAGGAGACACAAATCATGGAAGAAAAAATTACGAAATATACCAAATAAGAATTAAAGAAATAAAAAGAAGACACAGGAGGAAAATACAAAGCACGAAAAAGAAACGAAAAATATTTGTTCATCTTTTTGATTCTGTGATGGTACATTATTAAGATTTTCATAACGTAGGACTAGTACGAATATATTATACGTATGTATACATTTGTCTGTTATTTATTATTAAGCATGATATCTATCGTATTATTGAATGTTGAATATTGAAGCATCTAAGTTTCAAGTAATTTAAAAATTGATCATCACATAATATTAGAGATAGCGGAGTACAGGTATTTGCTGATACCTCGAAATTTAACAACTGGGTGAGCAGATGAAATGGCCTTCTGCCTCTGAATTGACAAATACTTTAAAAATATCATGTAACATCACTGATGTAAGAGTAACTCCAGGAAGAAGTCTCAACAGTGCTCGCTGCCGCCACACTGGTTGTAGCGACATTGAAACTCTTGCACATGTCTTAGGCTTCTGCTCTAAAGGAGAACTTCAAGTGCTTGAAGAAGTACATTGTATATCAACAAATGGCTCCAATAGAAGAGTTTATATTGCTGCAATTGATACAAAACATCAGATGAGCTATGTTCTTGGTTCAACTATAAGATCTGAGGAAACAATAATGCCAGCCGAAGAAGTAGATCAAGACAAGAGAGAAATTTACGAAGACTGTCTCCCCTACCTAAGCACAAAATACAACATCCCTTTATATAAATGGAAAATATATGGATTACTGTTTGATCCAGAAGTGTTACAAAATTGTATATAAAATCTTAATAGAATTGGGTTTCACGGTAAATTCCTTGCGAGAAATAATTACAGATGTTACGAATGATTCCTTACGGATTCTTCACCACCATTTATACTTTTCAAATTAATATTTTAAACTATTCTTCTTAACTTCACATTTGATAATATTCTTATATTTTATGTCCTTTTTTTTTTTTTTGCAGAAATTGTAAGTTTTATATATGAAGAGTCCACTGCAAGAATGATGGATGTCACTTTCTTGTCGAAAATGAACCGAGACTGTCAATGCATAGCTTAAGGCATATAGAATGTATATACAGAGTTATATGGCATTAACACTGATAGTCATTGTCCAGTAATGATCGGAAAATCACAGTTTAGCTTTGAGCGCTAAGCATTTCAAACTTCCAATTGCTTCTCCTGAAAAATGTGCTCCAAATGACATCCATCATTCTTGCAGTGGACTCCTCATATCTTAATTTATTATTATTATTGTTAAATTTGTTGTTTAAACTATGTAATTGTTGCATAATTCTTTTGTGTTCTGGACTCTAGTGGTCAACTGCAGTTCAGCAGTAGACAAAAATTATTAAATTTTATTAGTAGTGATACTGCTATAAGGGAAAAGGTACACTTTTATAATTGTACAAAAAAATGAAATTTAGCATATTATATTTCAGTATCTTTCTGTACTTGTGAAATGGAATTACAATATTATATCCCTCTGCTTTATTCCGGCACTTTCAATTCTACTAGGAAAAGTGGATACAAAGCACATGAAGAATGAAAAGAGATAGCCAACGACGTAGCTCAGGCGATAGCGCGTTTCCCTACTGATTTGAGACTTTTAGGTCGTGAGTTCGAATTCCACTTGATCTGATTATCTAGTTGAATTGTTTGCGAGATTTTTCCCAATTAAAAGGCGAATGCCTGCTAATAATATGGCTAGTCTTGTGACTTATCTTTTCAGATATCATTTCAAACCTATCACCAAATTATTCCATCGACGATCGATAACATCGCAGTTAATACAGCTCATTTAAAATATAAAAAATGAGAAGAGGTAACGTGCCACATTTCATAGTGAAATACGGAATAGGAGGAAAACGAGACTTCGTCAACTCCTTAAACAACTTCTTGACAGATGTGTGAGACAAGAGGATGGCTACTGGGCATAAAACCGTTATTGTATCATCATCATTATCATTATCACTATCATCATCATTTCGACTAGGATCGGCTGCAACGTAACACGTGTGAGATTAAGATTAAAATTTCGAAACACCTCTTATGCAGAAGATACGTCCGGGTGGGCTATTAGGGAAGTAGGCTACTGTGGAATGTAGGCTGTCAATTTAATGTAAAACTATACACGTCACACGAGACGTTTCATAACACGGGCGTGGAATGGATCAAGAGGTTGGAGGAAGGCCGCATTATGCAAAGCGACGAGCTCAATGATCTATTCAATATGGGCGAGGAAGATTAGATCTTAAGGCGATACTATTTCTCGGTATTACAGACCAGGTTGTGAGGTTCGTAGAAATTCATTCAGAATTCGTTGTCGAATCATAATGCATTTCGTAATTATGTAAATTAAATAAAATACAGAATATCTGCAGCCACCACTCAAGACTGTTGAAGACGACTGTATTATGTAAGATAGGTTACTACACACCTGATTTGCTTGTGTAAACTAGTTTGTTTCTGATCGTCCCAATTGACTGCCGACACCTTACTCTAAAAATTGTGAAGTGGTGCTATAGCTCCTGTTATAACTGCAAGAAATCTCGAGTCAAAATGGATTGAGGAAAAGGAATTTCTAAAGGCGGATGATTTAGTTTCTGATTGTTGTAATAAAGACGTAAGTACTTTTCATTTTGGAGCGCGCGAAGGGTCGCGGTTAAGGCGTAATGCTGTAAAATCGGAAGATCGCAGATTCGATTCGATTCCCGATGGGGTCATGGTCATGCGTAAATGCAAAAGACTTACAATCCCAAATTTATTTGCTTAAGTATCTAGCTGTCACTTCTTGTGACGTAGGAACATCATTTTCTGTGTTTAAGAATGTGCTTCAGATATGCATGAGCTTAACTGAAGAAACTTTTGAGACATTATTTGTAGTACATTGCGTCAAAATACGACGGTGGATCAAAAAATAACTCACAACAATTTTTTGTGCCAACATATTTCATAGGAAACCAAAGCGAAATAACGTACAAGAAAGTTACAGGTTTTACCTATTCTTCGACATTGGAACCAAGTCTTTCGACACACTTCTCCCAATCGCGACACCATATTCAGCACACCTCGTTCATAAAACTCCGTTTTTTGGGCGTATAGCCACCTGCGCACGACTGATTTCACTTCTTCATCCGAACCGAAGCGTTGGCCTCTTAGGAATTCCTTCATTGGTCCGAAGAGATGAAAGTCAGACGGTGCGAGGTCTGGACTGTAGGGTGGTTAATTGCCGTCTTAATGTCTCTGATACAGGGTGGTGTTGCAGCGGTCACTGATCGGTCGGATCGTGCTTCGTCCGCGGTCTTCTTCGAAGAACCTGCACCACCTGGAGATGTTGCTATGGTCCAGGCAATCAAGCGCCATACACCTCCAATATTTCGCTTTGGATTTCACTCGAAATTTTTCGTTTTTTTTTTTTTTTTCACAAAAAAAAAAACGGACTACAGCTCGCTGCCCTTCACGAGTAAACGATGGTAGAATACGCACCATTTTTACTCAGTAGTTACGCCTAGTACCGCCAGGGCGACATCCGATCGAATCATTGTTTTCTGTAGCGCAAGATTCGCAAGATTCAAACTATCTGCCAACATTGAACATCCTAACCTATATAGTATTCCGTAAAATAATTGTTGTGCGTTACTTTCCGATCCTCCCTAGTAAAATAAAAATGTAACAATGTAGAACTCATTTTTATGGTGCTTATTTTTACAATTTTTTCGCTTCATTGTGCTTGTTTTGTCATATGATAATAATGCATGAATGCAGGCATGTTTTCAGATTTGATAGTGCACGGAAATCCGGGCTCTAGTAATAAGTAACTTTAATGTCCAAATTATGTACTTAGCAAAATAAATAAACGAATGACCGAACAAATAGGCTAAATATATAACTCCCGAAGCTTCGAGCAATTTACAAGTGATATGAGGAGCATAGTATCAAAGTTAGATAACTCCATTTTTTGCGATTTCGAGATATTGATTGTTTCTAATAGAATTTTGTGTGCTAAATGAGATTCTGGAACTGTTTAGGTTCAAAAACGGACAGAACAGAACGAAAATAGCACTTAGTTGTGCGCTTTAGAATCAAAATGTAAACAACTTCACTGTGGCTTGGTTTCAAATTAGGACAATTCCTTCAGTAGCCAATGAGAAGCCCACATTTGTACCACTTTTTCCCATCACGCATCGCAAATCCAACATGGCTGATTGTGTATATAATCGGTTTGTGAATGAATAAGTACTGTTTTACCTAAATTTAGATTTGAAACCGAGTTAGAAGAGACTTAGATTCAAAAGTAGACAATTTCACTTTAAATATGGCTTCGTTTGGTTTCAAAAACAGACAACTGCGCTTTAAATACGGCTTCATTTGGTTTAAAAAACAGACAACTTCATGACTTAGTTTTAGAGATGGACAACTCCACTTTTTAAACCTAAATTTCGACTTGAATATTAATTTTAATCACATTTTGAGATGGGAAATAATATTGCAATGACCCACGATAATGTTAAAAAAAATGTATGTATGACGGTGACATTGGTTTCCAAGGATCTAGTTTTTCGCCTTTCCTGTAAAATAAAGCAAAAGTGGAGTTGTCCAACTTTGATACCAAGCTCCTCATATTCTGTGCTCACTTACAGCATTCGCCAGTTTCAAAATCACAAGACGCAACTGCTTCTTAAATACCTATCTCTTCTCCAAAAATTACACTCTAACTTTAACGATGCAACTTCTTTCTGCAGTCTCCGCTGAATTTTCTTTATTTCTTGCTCATGATATGGTATTTCACGCTGAAAGCTAGAGCTTTAGATTTCTTATGCATTTTCAAGGTCACGTGCAGATGTAAACAAAATTAATTAACGTCCCGCACCGGGTACGTGCTCCACGGTGTGAGAGCTGCGCGTGTACGTCGTGTTGCGGAGAATGAACTCCGGTAGAAGGTCACACCTATAGTTCAACCGAGACCCCATTAATGACACACTTGCCTAATTTCTGTTATTTATTTACGTTCCTAATTAGGAATAAAAGAAATTCTCGGCAGACTCTAAAGCAGCAGACCTCAATGAATCGTGAAGAAAGTTTACATTAGACTCTTCGACGACTGATAATCTCAACGCATACACATAATAAAGAAAAGTGGAATAGGTAGCGGCATCTCCGCAATTCCCAACACGTGCTGTTGATGAGGCGAAGAGTACAGTACAACCGATCCTGATTATTCTTTCCACGACTTTTTTAATCTGAAAAAGAAATATAAAGTACGAATTTAATAAGTATGATCTAATATAACGATTCTCTTCTGCCATTATACCACCTGCTGACACTATCGCAACTAGTACTCCGTCCTTCCAGTATTGTCCTGGAGGAAGTATGGATTAAAGACCACACGTGTTCATTATCTTTGCCATTAAAATTGTCACCGAATAAGGAGAGCGCCTCTGTCCTTTGTGTGGGGAAAAGGACCCCTAGAGAGACATTTTATCCCACTGTGACGAAACAGAACATATCTGGAGAAAATATCTACCACCCTCGATGCTAAGTCAGAATAGGAGTTCGCTTGCATGTCTTGACATCATGGGGAATAGAGAATGCGAACAAGAGATTGGATTGTTCCTCTTGAAGGCTTAGAACTTCAGCTGTTGAAGTTTATGATGCGAATTGACGAAGAGATAATGGTAACTATTCTATTAAGACCTTACACTTTTATGTCTGTTTATATGTTAGGTTAGGATATTTTATATAATGTGTTTTGTTTGTGTCATTTTCATATTAATATGTATGTCCTTTTGAACAGAGGTTGTACCTAATCATATGTGAGGGGGTTGAAACCTACAAAGTAGGACTTTCTTTTTATACAGCACGTACAGTCAAAAGACATATTCATTGGTTTTAAGAGAAAATTATGATAGTGTAGTGAATTTGCATGTTTAATATTCCTGAATAAATCCATCCATCCATCCATCCATCCATCCATCCATCCATCCATCCATCCATCCATCCATCCATCCATCCATCCATCCATCCATCCATCCATCCATCCATCCATCCATCCATCCATCCATCCATCCATCCATCCATCCATCCATCCATCCATCCATCCATCCATCCATCCATCCATCCATCCATCCATCCATCCATCCATCCATCCATCCATCCATCCATCCATCCATCCATCCATCCATCCATCCATCCATCTATCTATCTATCTATCTATCTATCTATCTATCTATCTATCTATCTATCTATCTATCTATCTATCTATCCATCCATCCATGTATCTTTGCCATTAAAATCACAGCCATATCATGAGATTACAACAGAACATCGCCTTTCTAAAATGCAAAATAAAATCTAAAATTCTCACATTAGGTGCCTACTATTCCAAATTCAACGTTGAATTTTATGATATTAAATGCGGAGGTACAACTTTTCACTAGTAGGCCTATAATTTTACTTAAATTTCAACATTTTCCCCCTCAGAATCTATACGTTCTCTGGAAACAAAATTGTCATGCTTAATATACACCATCTGTATATCAGTGAATAATTTTAATGTTTTAGAAAACCCAATAGTTATTTTTTTTTAATTATGAAAAATTTTTGATAATTTTTTTTTCACCCGAACAGCTTTTAAATGATAACCCAAAACGTACTTAAGATATCTTAATGAAGCGTTGTATGCATGTAAAGTTCTCTCAAGTGAACATATATGAGATAGAATAAATAGTTTAGTTTTTAAAAATAAAGTTTATCATATTTTTTTGAAAGATGTTAGCATGAAATTAAATAAAAAATAAAAAATATTTTTAAAAGTAACATGTTACAGATGCATTGTGCAGTAGACATATTTATTAAAATATATCAAAAGAAGAATTATAACAAAATTCAAATCTTTGAGTAATTTATCATTAAAACTCTGGAAAAAGAGAAAGAGAGAGAAAATTCCGCCCCTCCTGGAAATTGCCGCCCTAGGCAACTGCGTAAGTTACCTAGGCTGAAATCCGGCACTCTTGGTTGGGAAGCGAACGAGCTATCCATATAGTCACAATTGCGAATAATAATGGAATAATTCTGCAGAAAGGAACCAACCCACAAACAAATTTAATGTCTCAATAATGAAATAATTCCATGAACAAATATACGTCCTATAATATGCTTTTCGTTAAATCAATAAGTATGTAGTTAACATATTTTATTCGTGAATTTATTACTCTCGTTTCTGCAATTTTCTCAGTTTAGGTATCATGTGGGTTGGTTTCTTTCTGCAAAATGTGGTTCAATACCTAAACTCTTTTTATGATCATCTGCAATCTCTGCAGCACGATTTACACATGTACAGGTACGAGTAATTATCCATGATGACACACATCAAAGTAGTAATGAACAAACATCCATGTCGCAGGATGGATTCGAGCGCAAGATCTAGGATTCCAGGAAACGCTGAATCTGAACCACAGCTTTGTCGTGCACTCGCAGCTTTTTTCTATTGCTTTAATTTATTTTCATCCTTATAAACTTACAAGTCCATTAATTGTTCTAAAAATAACTTTTTGCGACTTACACATTCTCAACTTTAGTGCCCAAACATAAAATTACATTTTCCTACTACCAGCATGTCAGTCAAACCTACTTCCAATAAATCATACTCTAACATACCTTCGTAATTCCAGAAACAGCTTGGCAAACCTGCAATTTTATTAACTTCTCAGAAATTCCGATCTGTATTTATAGTCATTAAAGATGTAATCAGAACTCCATTTTAACACAAGCCTATCATTATCTTTTATCGCAGCAGCTACAGCTCTCAACCTGTGTTCATTCTGCTGGCATTCACTTTTGCGTTTCAATTTGTTGGCACGCATGATAATCAGAGCTTACAAAGTACGAGCAACGCATTGAATGTAAATGTTGCTCCATTAGCGTCGGTTTCAGGGCAAAAGCCAGCGCATCGGCCTGTCGATGTGCGAGCCATTATCTGCATACAATAACTATTCGTAAAATCAGAAAAGTATAAAATAATGCGAATAAAAAATATAACAGGGAATAGTGAATGAACAAATTTTATACCAACCGTAACGTACTGTCAACACAAACTTAGTCAGGTGGAACGAACTTTATACTATCTTTAGTATCTGTACGCGGCTCTTACAAGACGTAAGTTCGCTCGAGTCTGCAGTAAGCGACGGAGCAGTCGAAAGGAGTAAGATGTACAGTCTTAGAAATAATTTTATGCTCGACCATGCCGAAATGTAGTAATTATACACCTGGTAGCAGACCTTTAATGCATGTCATTAAAGTACACCTACTCATTAAAGGTCAGGTCTTTCAGCCAATGACGACTCAGGTTACAACTGTTCAGCCAATGACAGGTCAGCTTTCTACCGTTATAAAACCGCAAGTATCGATTATTCTCGGATATGTAATCGAAAGAGAATTAGCGAAAAGTCACGGAGGCTGGAAATCCAATACTGTCGCAGAAGGTTATGTTCTGTTACTATAATAAGTAGCGTTAATTGTAAATAATATTCAAATAAATTCAATTTGTCATCTCGTTTTTCAATGTTATCTCTGTAGGTTCTTATGGCCTAGTAAGGTCAATGTGAACATCTGTTCCTCGGAAAAAATCAATACTTTCGCGTCTGCGCACATCTCACAACATACGGGACATTGCTCCAGGTCAGATACAATAAAATTAATAATATCAAGTTAGAAATATGGTCGAGCATAAAAAGTCGTATGAAAGTCGCCTATAATGGTAATTAAGAAGCTCGTATGAAAATTATGAAACGAGCGCAAGCGAGTTTCATAAATATCCATACTCACTTCTTAATTACCTTCATTATAGGCTCGTTGCATAATGTACTATTATTGATGGCACACAGATAATATTTTCTAAGTCCCAGAAAGGAGGCACTGAGCAAGATCATAGGACAAGCGACCAAGTTCACAAGCGAACTGCTACTTGAGGTAATACTAATAACGAGGCTTAGAGACTTTAGACCCGATAGATGAAAACAGTGCGATTTCAAGTTGGATAGCAGGACTGTAGTGGGTGGGGGCAGTGATGGTAGCGACCTACCTGTCGTCCTATGTGCTTTATTTACTCAGTCATACTCATAAGGCAGGGAGAGGAGGTACTGTTCTGACAATAAAAACAGTCCCGTACACCTAGTTCACTTTATCAGAAGAGAGGACAGGAGATAGCTAGTACTCTAGTTTTGATCTGTGTATGTGGTTATCTATGTGATTAGTCTAAGAATATATGCGATATTCTGTGACATAAAATACATGCTAGCAGGGAAGAAGTCTACGGACACTGCTGGGGTAGAGAAGATAGATTTCAACGACTTAGTGTTTTTTCGTTTTGCATTCATTACATCATCCACACCTGTGGAGTAACGGTTAGCGCGTCTTGCTGCAAACCAGGTGGCCCGGGTTCGATTGCCTGTCGGAGCAAGTTACCTGGTTGAGGTTTTTTTCCGGGCTTTTCCCCTAACCCAATATGAACAAATGCTGGATAACTTTCGGTGCTGGACCCCGGACTCATTTCACTGGCATTATCATCTTCATCTCACTCACACGCTAAATCACCTAAGATGTTGATAAAGCGTCGTAAAATAACCTACTAAAATAAATCCGTTACATCATGTGATGTAGAGCGGAGCTTCTCCCAATATAAACTTTGTCTTGCCGACTACCGAAGAAAGTTTAGTTTTGAGACCTTCAGAATGTGTGTTGTAGTAGGCTACTTTGTAACAGTACCATGTATTGTACTTCATAAGTTGTGTATGTTGTGTAGAATTATTATGTATGTTGAGTAAGAATTGCACTTGTGCTTATGACAGAAGCCGAAAGGAAATGCATATTAATTAATTTTGAAAATTTCGCATGATTGGTTTTTTATTTTAATTTATGTAAAGATTAATTTTTTGATCCTATAGAATTTTTCTGCTCTAACAATCATTTTATTTTAATGTTTGATAAATTAGTTGCCTTTTTTTGGAACGTCGCTGTACAGCACCAGCAGACTGGACTGAACTTGGTTTCATGTATACATGTCTCTTCTTCTGCCGACTCCCATCCCCCTCTAACACAATGAAAAAGCTGCCTATAGTATGGACGTAGTAAACTTATTCTATCGGGTCCAAAATCTCGATGTCTGCTAATAACATTCGTTCTGTTTCGTTGTATGTCATCCCTAAGTAGCTAGAACAATGTCTGGGAAAAGGATTTAGAGTAAATAAGTAGACCTAGTGCGACAAAAACTTTTTTAACATCAAGAGTCGCGCCATCAATTGTTACTAACTGTACGTCTAACCAAACTTATAGGCCTATATATGTTAATTACTAAAATTTAAGCTTATAAAATAGCCGTCTATGGCTCAATCACAGGGCGCTGGCCTTGTATCTGAGCGCCCGGGATCGGTCCCCGGCCAGATCGACTGGATGGATGGGTGAGTGAGTGAGTGAGTGAGTGAGTGAGTGAGTGAGTGAGTGAGTGAGTGAGTGAGTGAGTGAGTGATCTTACAGATGGAAGCGTATTTGGGAAATCCATTCAAGCCCACTGTACTGTCCAGAATTAAATGTTAGTGTGGGAGAGAAAATGACCGGTAAATTTAGAATAGAACCATCTCATTCAAGGACAGGTGGGGGACAAGTACTTTTCAATTCAATTTATTGGGTTATTTTACGACGCTGTATCAACATCTATGTTATTTAGCGTCTGAATGAAATGAAGGTGATTATGCCGGTGAAATGAGTCCGGGGTCCAGCACCGAAAGTTACCCAGCATTTGCTCGTATTGGGTTGAGGGAAACCCCCGGAAAAAACCTCAACCAGGTAACTTGCCCCGACCGGGATTCGAACCCGGGCCACCTGGTTTCGCGGCCAGACGCGCTGACCGTTACTCCACAGGTGTGGACACAAGTATTTTTAAGTACTAAAAATTGTTGAAATTACTTTTTTTTTCAGCAATGAAGAAATCTGTATCCTTGAAGTTTCATATGCTCAACACGCCATTTCTCCAATTGTAAACTATTTTCATATTTAGTATAACTATTACCGTTACGGGTAATTAGCAATTCAAAATGGCAGCTGCTTTTTTTGTAATGAAATGCTGTTTCCCAGATGATTTTCACAAATAAGTTTTTCTGAGTGATTTTTTTTTCTATTTATTCGTCAATATCATAAGAACAACACAATCTAGATGCTTTGAAACATTTTCACTAGAAATATTTGTTGTTTCTATTTCTATTTTAAAGTCAAATTCTTGAACATTTTATTACGTCAAAGATTTTTTTGTAAATAAACTATTAATGTTAAACCAACAGTTCTAGGTAGGTTTGTTCAAAAGTATAAAATATAATTCCACGCAAATTTTCAATGCAACGCCTTAAAAACCGTCTGAGTTACGAGGGAAACCGTCTGAATAGGTCTAAACAAAAGTTACGGGCGCCATTTTGTATACCCGTAACGGTAATAGTTTCACTAAATATGAAAATATAGTCTCATCCGTTTGAATATTGATAATATTAATTTATTATTATAAAGTTATTATGATAGTAGGAAAAATTCCTTCCTGGCTATATTATGATTAAAAAATGGGAGTCTTCATATATGACAATCAACAATGCTTAATCTGAAAGGACAAATGAAGATCGTAGATGATTAAAATGGCTGCTACAAATCAACAGCGGGCAAAATGTGTTCTTTGGTACGCTAAATTTGAGAGTGTTAAAAGAGATCAAAGGGAATTTCGGCGTGAGTATGGTGTGGGTAATGTTCCTAAATACGATTCCATAATGTTGTGATATCGAACATTTGTAGAAACAGGTTTTGCGTAATATATATATATATATATATATATATATATATATATATATATATATATATATATATATATGCAGGAGGTCGCAGGCGAAACCCAGTACGAGAAGCAGCTATCTCTTGGCTTGGTCCCCAAACTCCCCAGATCTAACCCCTCCTGACTTCTTCCTGTAGGGTTTTGTTAAGGACATTGCCTATTCACAGATACCAGGAACATTGATGATCTGAGAGTAAAAATTACTCAAGCTTTTCAACAAATCACCCCTCTTGTGTTACAACGGACATGGGCTGAATTCATCACCATTATGAATTGTGCAAGGGTGCGCAATGGGGGTCATGTTGAGCTCTGAGGAATCTCCCATCTTTCAGTGCTGTATGCAAAAAGTTTCAACAAATAACGTTCAGTAGTAAATGTTTTACGGTGTTTTTATTTTATTCATACCAAAACGGATCACCCTGTACCATACAATTGAAAAAGTAGTGTATAGTCAGCATATAAAATTTCAAGGCTACAGATTTATTCATTGCTGAGAAAAAAAAATACAGAATTTGACAAATTTTTCTGTACCTGTAAAAGTACTGTACTTAAAGGCGCATGTCCCCGTTAAATCTATAACACGGGCTTCTCAGCTTTCTGTCCCTTTTGATGAAATACTTCTATTATATTCAGCCGACGTTGAATTCGCTAGCAACAGATTCAGTAGCAAGCATTTTAATCAATCATGTCATGTTTGTAAAAGAGAGAAGAATTCGTCAATAATGAAACACTTCTGGTCGAAGTGAAGTATGGCACCGGTAAAAGTTGATGACGTAGGTACATTTGGTTAATCAAACTGCGAATTTCAATTCTCGCTTATTAAGTCAAGTACCTGCTGAAGAGCTTTAATACGCGGATGCACTTCATTACGTTACAGTTCAACTTGATAGGAGAAAACGAGGAGCAGCCGCTTCGTTTTAATGGCCGTGCAGTAATTGAAACGTGACTTCTCGTTATGAGGATGCGTATTCACAACCCGTTTTCACGTTTCCAATAGAACACTCACTGACAGGAAACCGTAGAAACACATTCCAAAGCAAACAAAATATCATTCATGGTAATGAAAATACATAAAGTAGGTACTGAAGTTGAAGACTACATAATACATATTCAGAATTGTGGTATTGCAGCGTGTATCGTTGTTGATAATTATGAGGACTATTTCGTTTATACGTCGTCATTCCATTTTGACGAATGAAGTGTAATGAAATTTTGAATTCCAACCAATCACAGTCATATATCGCGATAATTTTTGCAGCTAGATTTATCGCTATTAATTTATCGCATGGTCGCTCTTTTGTTTAGTCAGTGTCACCAACAGTTTCCCCATAAATCGATGAGCATGAATCCATTAAGATGCATCTACACGGTTAAATTTTTCTTTCAACTTTAAGTATTAAAAGCAATGAATGGAAGATTGATATTTAATATTAATTAATATATTTACGCAGTGAAGACGACGTTCAAAATGGCGCACCATGTAGATACAAAATCTTCATGCACTTTAATTGAACATATGTTTTAAACTCGATTCTTTCAATATTCTTCCCAGATTGCATGCATTCGCGTATGGAAAACTGAACTTTGTAGGTCCCATTACACACTACAGCGAGAATGCGTTTGTCGAGCTATGGAAAATATTTTCCTGTAGCACGGAGTAACGGTCGAAATAAGGCATAGTTGACCTCACCGAATGTAGCCTATAGAATTTGTATTACGTGAATGAAATTAAACAATTAATAGAAAGTCAGATGTTCAAATTTATGTAACATCAGCGCATATCAAACCTAAATACCTTGTATAGTATTATATACAGAGACTCATTTTATTTTTACTAACATTTTTAATATTAACTTACCTATACGTCTTGATCAACGCCGTTTGCCACCCCTTCCCACGACTGGAGTTCGATGATACCGACGTAATATACAAACAAATCACTTTACTAGGTATAGGAGGGAAGAAAAGTAGTTCATCCATTTACATAAACTAGGAAATATCGCGCTTTTGAGTTTGATCATTTTCATTAGGTTTTTGTTTAATCAAAATACAGTACAGTATTAACAATGAGTGTTTTTACTCACGAACTGAGCTATCCATTCGGACGTATTCTTTATGCAGTGTATATTATACTGTCTACAGCACATTAGCGTAAAATATAGAGAATGAAGTTAAAATTGAAAAGTAATCATAATATGGATATTTAAACACATTTTTGAAAATGGTGGCCGTTCATTTCGATACAGGCTTCAGTTCTAATGTGCATATTATCGCACTATAGACTATTGTACCTAATCCCAATTACCAGTTTCGTTCTTCTTACTAGTAACTCATGTTGAAATAATTCTGTATCTACTCTATAAAAGAGTATCTTACGTACTGTAAATTCAATCTTCACTTCTGCCCGATCCGAAAAGATAAAATTACTCAGACATACTATCTACTCTCCGATCAAGTGGTTATACCGAAGGATCGTAGAAAGGGGGGAAATCACTTGACAGTTAATTGCTTAAGGAGGCCCTTTTATTTAAATCATTTTAAACAGTTGTATAATATTACGTAGACGTCCAATTCCTAACAGAAATTAATGCTTTCAGAAAAGAGCTAAGACAGCCCAGCCACTAGCTAGCGAATAAAAGATGGTGGGGGAAACCGGGATATGACGTAGGCAAATGGACGACAGTACCTGTGCGAAAATGATTCAATATTGAAAGCTCTGTCGTCACTGGAAACGCGAACATATTTTTGGAACGTAGTGTTTGCTATGCTACTATGACTGTATATGCGGTCTTGTATCTGTGCGGAGGATGGTTGAACTTGATTAGTAGAAGGGGTGGGAGTGAAGTACATGCAAAAACTCAGGTACAATAAAAATTGAAGTAAAAATAAAATGATGTCCCTGTACACGGTCTTTGATCAAACTGCGTTTCGTGTGCCGTAATAAAATTCGTGTTTTAATTATCTATATAGAGATGGCTCCACTATGTGGCAACAGATGTCTCGCTGTAGTGTGAATACATAAGCATTGCTGTCTCCACACATATTACATACTAAATTGTCTTGAAAATATATTATTGTACCATCTCATCATTACAAATAATCCGCTAAATGGCAGTAGTGTATTATAATCTGCTGTTCTCTTGTTACCAGCTGTACCAAATATACAATCTTCAACGAACTTTATGGACAATTACTAGTCAAGGAGGCAATGTTGATTCAGTTTAATTTTTATTAAAACAATTGCATTCCACTTCAATTATCAATATAACAATAATAATTATTATTATTTATTTTAGCTGGCAGAGTTAAGGCCGTAAGGCCTTCTCTCCCACTCAACCAACAAAAAGAGTATATACATATGCATGAACTTACAAAGAATTCAACAATTTGATTTAGATGAGAGTTACATGTATACAAGAGTTATTTACGAATTAAACAACAAAATACTATGATCTATTAATTAAACACTGAAATAAACTCTGTAGCAGAATTAAGCTAAAATGCATAGAATGTTAATATATTTCAAATAATATTAGATAATAGAAAGAGATTATTATCAGACAATTTTGAAAATACAGCACAATCAGGATGATGTCTAAAAGAAAGAAGTAACAACGTAGTCAGTGATAGTTTAAATCAGTATGATTGGAGTGAAATGCTAATAAGGTTATCTTTTAAGCTGTTCTTAAAGGTGTTTATTGTCTTGCAGCCCCTAATACTTTGTGACAAGGAATTCCATTGACGCGAGGTGGATACTGTAAAAGATGATGAATAACAAGATGTTCTATGAAGAGATATACTTAGCGTGCCACAGATAAGTGATCTGGTATTTACGTCATGGTTAGAGTATAGATAAGAGAAACGAGACGAAAGGTAATTTGAGACGAAAGGTAAACAATCTTTGATACGTGACTATCCATAATATCATACGGCAAAAACTATAACATAACCTAAATAATAAAAACAAGATAAATGATAGAAAAGTTTTAATTAAGGATGATGTAATAAACATGAATCATTTTAAAAGATACACTTATTGAAAGTACAATGTTAGCAAACAAAGAAACACATGTTAGGGAGATGATAAAAACAAATGTTAGGGAGGTGATAAAAATTGTAAGATAAGCAGCCATGTTTGGTTGAAACATGTCGTACCGTTTAAGTAGTATGACGTAGTACCGGCAAACGCCGGCAGAGTCCTGATAGATGGGTAAAGATGGTACATTTTATTAACCTGAAATTTAAAATTTCGCACTTTAAAAATCAAATTCAGTTATCACATTCTTGTGCTAATTATACTCTGAAATCTAATATGGACGGTTCACCAAACTATTCTAAAAGAAAATGTATGAACCTGTGTGTGTGGCGAGACCTTACATAAATTCTGTTTTTTTTTTTAGAAAAAATATAAAAAAAATCTTATAAAATGTAATTTCGCTCTTATTCCGCAGAAACATATATATTTCGCATTTTGCACTCAATTTCGCATTTTATCGCGGATTAAAAAACTACGTTAATATACATAACATACTTTTAAACATAAAATTACAGTACTTATTTTGACAGCATTTGGGCACATTTCTCATTCATTGTGATTGCAAAAGTATACCATCTCAATAGATGAGATCATCACTCGTAAACTACTGTTAACAAACTCGAGTAGAAAGAAAACAGTATATATGAATACAAGGACAAATTAAGCACCAAATTCAAAATCTCTGCAGTTCTTGTTAAACCACAATTATTATGATGAGGTACCAAATATTGTAGCAATAGCAGTAGCAGCAGCAGCAGCAGCAGCAGTAGTAGTAGTAGTAGCAGCAGCAGTAGCAGCAGCAGTAGTAGTAGTAGTAGCAGCAGCAGCAGCAGTAGTAGTAGCAGTAGTAGCAGCAGCAGCAGTAGTAGCAGCAGCAGTAGTAGTAGTAGTAGTAGTAGTAGCAGCAGCAGCAGTAGCAGCAGCAGCAGCAGTAGTAGTAGTAGTAGCAGCAGCAGCAGTAGTAGTAGTAGTAGTAGTAGTAATAGCAGCAGCAGCAGCAGTAGTAGCAGCAGCAGTAGTAGTAGTAGTAGTAGCAGCAGCAGCAGCAGCAGC
This sequence comes from Periplaneta americana, assembly GCF_040183065.1. NCBI lineage: Eukaryota > Metazoa > Arthropoda > Insecta > Blattodea > Blattidae > Periplaneta > Periplaneta americana. Next base: position 42,517,322 of record NC_091132.1, on the reverse strand, counting down.
AGCAGCAGTAGTAGTAGTAGCAGCAGCAGTAGTAGTAGTAGCAGCAGCAGCAGTAGTAGTAGTAGTAGTAGTAGTAGTAGTAGTAGCAGCAGCAGCAGTAGCAGCAGCAGTAGTAGCAGCAGCAGTAGCAGCAGCAGTAGCAGCAGCAGTAGTAGTAGTAGTAGTAGTAGTAGCAGCAGCAGTAGTAGTAGTAGTAGTAGTAGTAATAGCAGCAGCAGCAGTAGTAGCAGCAGCAGTAGTAGTAGTAGTAGTAGCAGCAGTAGCAGCAGCAGCAGCAGTAGTAGTAGTAGTAGTAGTAGTAGTAGTAATAGCAGCAGCAGCAGCAGTAGTAGCAGCAGCAGTAGTAGTAGTAGTAGTAGCAGCAGCAGTAGCAGCAGCAGCAGTAGTAGTAGTAGTAGTAGTAGTAGCAGCGGGTAATGATAATGATGATGATAATAATAATAATAATAATAATAATAATAATGAACTTATCTGATACACGACCGAGCAGGACGATGGAAAGAAGAGACAGTTTTCAGGAACTTACCTGAAAAAAAAATAAATAACATATGTTAAAACATCAATCAACTCTTGCAAGTCATGACAATAAATTAAAAAAGAAATAGGATGAAGAAGTCGTTTTCTGATGTTACAGTAAGAACCATAATTGCATAGAATTATTAATTTTTAAACCATGGCGCAACCAACCCAACTGAGGGAAGGCCAACTAGCCGACGATTATCCTGACGCCCAAACTCACAGCAGAGGTGAACTATCATCCGACCAGTACGAAGATAAAGTATGGTGAGCACACTGATCACCCAACCGAAGCTGGTTTGCTTACCTGACTAAGCTACTCATTGTAGCTCCTCATTTTCCGATCACGGTGCTGGATGGTCACCGAACTTCATGTGAAAATTTGTTCCCCAGCGTGCATTCAGTATCATTAGTACAAGCATTGCACCGTTGATCAGCAATTTGATATAGAACTGTATAGATATTCTCTACTTCATCTGCAATGTAATATGTTATTTTTTACTCTCTAAGTGGACTGGTCTACAAGAACATCTCCAGTTGATATCAAGACATTTCGTGCTTATTGAACCCCTTGGGAGGTTAGTGTGAGATGAATCAGAGTAAAAAGTTCCTTGACCCTGGAGTTCTGGAATTAACAGTGCAGATTTTCTAAATATTTCTTCAACAATAGCTCCTTGAAAAACACACATTAACAGCTGATCTCTCTATGAGTAAGTACTGCAAACGTTAGGGAAACAAAAAGTACCTATTATCTAAAGTGAGGATCACGTAAGAGTAGTTCCTAAAAGGCTAATTTGACCGTCTCTTCAGTGTTGCCAACTAATAGTAGATGTCACTAATATTAAAATGTATTTTGTCTCACAACATGAAATTCATTGCTTTCTTTAAACAGTTTACTATTCACGAGACTTAACCTAAAAATGTATTTTGTTTGATCACGTGATATGATTAGTACGAATTCCGAAAACGAATGCCACTTTGAAATGTACGCTTTAGAATATTTACTCCATTATTATAATAAAAGCCTAAACACGAAAGAAATTAATTAAAATGTGAAATGGCATTTTTATCGATTACCTAAGGGCATGTTTCACACGAAATGTTATATTTATTTACACTTAGCCTACTTGACTATAATCTTGAAATTGTAACCACAACACAAAGCAACACATACAATAGTTATTATGTAGTAATATTAATAAAGGTAAAGGTAAAGATAAAGGTATCCCCGTAACATGCCATGAGGGCACTTGGGGGGCATGGAGGTAGAGCCCCATGCTTTCCATGACCTCGGCACTAGAATGAGGTGGTGTGGTCGGCACCACGCTCTGACCGCCTTTAACCCCCGGGAAGGACCCGGTACTCAATTTTATAGGAGGCTGAGTGAACCTCGGGGCCGTTCTGAAAGTTTGGCGACGAGAAAAAATCCTGTCACCACCTGGGATCGAACCCCGGACCTTCCAGTTCGTAGCCAGCTACTGATATAAATTAATTATTAATATGTTCAAATTTCACTAGCTTCCAGTAATGGGCTCAGAAATCTAGAACAATTTGAATTTTCAGAATTTAAACTACCGATAACTTATGTCACTGCTACCAACATAACAGTTATAAAATCACTACCAGTTGTAGTATTTCTCAGTACCGAAATTCGAAACGAAGTTGGCAAAAGAAAATTCAACCTGCAAACTAGAAAATCACCATAATCCACTAGCTTATGTAGTAATGGGGGAACAATGGTTAGGTTTCACCCTTAGGGTATTAAGTAAGCTGACCCGGATTATACCCAAGACCACTTAGATTCAATGCCCATAGAACTTGTAAAATATTTTCCTTTTGAAAATAAAATATTAGAATATTTAAATTTAGAAGCTTATCTATGTCTTACACAAAATATTTCTAAAAAAAAATATTTTTTTCATTGGAATTCCCAGTTTGCCTGAAATGGCTGAGTGGTAATGGGAACTAAGCACAGAGTGCCGAAAAGAAGCAGCCATGTCCCGACTAAGCTTCAGCTGTAGAAAGTTTTTAAAAGATAAATCCTCCAACGGTTTCGAGTTTAATGAAGTGAATCAATCTCCCGCATTGATTTATGTAGTGCAGTCCTAATACGGCAACTGTAGATTTTCTCAAGCAGATTAAGTAAAGATGTTAATTCAAAAAGGCACGAGTGCCTCTTCACATGGTTATTCAATTGGCGAAAGGCATATGACGTGTTAAATAAGAGATGATTTATGTTACTAGACCTAATACAAGTGTTTGTACAACTTCTGACTATAGCAACTTTCCCTGGTACTAAAAACTACGGAGCATTTTATGACTAAGTACAATTTAACATGGGAAATGTTCGAAAGTTTAGGTTCCTCAAAGGCTGTGATGGATATGTACGCTCCTTTGGCCCATAACGCTGTATCAACAAGGAAACGTCTTCCGACATTTCAAAGATTCTTTCTCAGTGTAAACATTTTCTCTTCTGACACGGTATTAAGATCTAAGTGCTGAAGCGAGGTGCCATATCTAGGACTTTGTTCCCTGGGAGGCAAGATCCACGTCAATTAATAATAACCGTCTCTATGAATTATTACCTGTACATCATCTTGGAATTTTCTTATCTAGTCATGTTTACAATACTATAGGCTACGTCACCCAAGACTTCGAAAGGCGGAATTGAACATTAAACCATGCATCCTACGACAAAGTATAGGATCAAAAATTCGAGACTGTAGAAAGTGAAAGCACTTAAGACAGAATAAAACTTTTTGAACTGCTAATGCCTTTCTCACCATCATTATCATCACCAACGTCATCTTAATAGCAAGTACCAAGCTATTATGGCCAGTTGCGGTTTTAAGTTCATCTTCTAAGGCCCAGTTTTATAAATACGGTTAATCTAAAGATTATGTTAAACCTAACCGAGAGTTTAACTCAACGCACCGTATTACAGAGTCTCGGTTAAGTTAAACCCGGAATAAGATTGGTGTTATTGCTAGGAAAGAAAAGAAGACAATCCCAGCTGTTTAATTATACAGAGTGTTTAAAAAATACGGGGAATAATTTCAGGTATGTATTTTTCTCGTTGCCAAACTTTCAGAACGGCCCCAAGGTTCATTCAGCCTTCTATAAAATTGAGTACCGGGTCTTTCCCGGGGGTAAAAGGCGGTCAGAGCGTGGTGCCGACCACACCACCTCATTCTAGTGCCGAGGTCATGGAAAGCATGGGGCTCTACCTCCATGCCCCCCAAGTGCCTTCATGGCATGTTACGGGGATACCTTTACCTTTATTTCCCACATGTAGACAATCAAAATAGTTCATTACAACATGTGTCCGGAAATGCTTCATTTCCGAGTTATGGCCTTCACAACATTGAAATTCACCGGAACGTTTTTCTTTCCGCAGGCCGTTGCCGTCAAAGGAGACATTAAGAGGGCACTCTGACAGTTCATTCCGAGGCGAAGGTTACATTCAGTGTTGTGTAGGCGTTAGGGGGGGCCGAGACGTAGATGGGAAGATAATATTAAAATAGATTTGAGGGAGGTGGGATATGATGATAGAGACTGGATTAATCTTGCACAGGATAGGGACCGATGGCGGGCTTATGTGAGGGCGACAATGAACTTGCGGATTCCTTAAAAGCCATTTGTAAGTAAGAAGTAGAAAAATTGATCGTCTTGATCTGTACCTTTGGCTATAGCCTACGTTCTAAATGTGGAGTATATACGCAGCTGTGCCGAAAGATTATCATCTGAAAGAGAGGATCTTGCTTTCGATTTAGCAGCATTCATATGATGCATGATAATATGTATCATAATGCCGTTTAATGTTGGCTTGAAGAAAGCCACTTAACACCTTATTACAAATTAACTTAACACCTTATTACAAATTAGACATTTTACACTCTCGTAATCTTTTTACAATAGAAGAATTCATCCCATTCCACCAGAAATCTCCGTTTTTTGGAAGTGGAAGGTTTAAACACAGCCATTGCGCCACCATTGCTGCCGCTTGCTTGTACACACGTAAACTGAGTAATGGTACCAAGGGAGGGAGGTATGCTCTGCGGACAGTATCTACACAGCTTGAAGGTCAGGAATCACTGGGATTCACGAATCCTTCTATGCCCAGCTATGACCTAAACGATATTTCATACAAGTTGAGAGGAAGCGAAGGCATTTCTTTCCCCTTCTACTTGCCCTCAGTCCGTCAGTAACAGAACGGTAGCTGTTACCTCTTATACCTGCACCCCCTCCTCCAAGTTCTATTAAAGAAAATAAAATATTAAATAAAGTACATACGTGAATATAAAATACAGTGACACAGATGTTTGACAATTACATGTTTGAGTATATTTTAATGCCGTTCTTACAATATTTTCAACTAATAATTAAATTAAGGAATGTTAAGTTTGTTTTATAGTCAGGGGGAGTGATAGTGTATATTGTCCCATTGTGTATGCTATAGAGTAGCAACTAGCGGTGGAAAAAAAAAAAAAAAAAAAAAAAAAAAAAAAAACATTTATCTTCTGCTCTCAGTAGCTTTTTAATAAAAAAAAATATAAACGCTTAGTATAGACTCTGGAAATATGGATTACCGGTAAACATTTTCAATAGTAAGAATTTTCACTATGTCAAAAGTCAATTAGTCAATTAGCCAGTAGCATCTTCCCCTTCACGGATGGTAAAGAGTGTGAGTAGAGGGGAAAGCCTATCAACCAAACTGAAATTGGGATTACAGTATCGCTTCAAAATCATCACAATAGGACAGAACGAGTAAATGTACCTAATTCGTAAAATTATGACAAAATAGTTAACCGACTAGGCAAGACGTACAGGATTTCAACTGGAGAAAAGTCCTTTTAGCGCCAAGTTGTAATATCAAAAATCTCTGCGGGTGAATTACGAGGACCGCCCCCGCTCACTGTACAGATGAATGAAGATGACCCCCAGCGGTCGACAAGCTGAGCTATATGGAAAACAGATGAGCGTAGGAGGAGAGGTCACTCACAGTACGAGTACATGCCCGAACAAACTGTGCACTCACACTTTCACACACGGCCACGTCCATGTTACTTTCATTCCAATTAACTCGGTCTTTTGTGGGAATTTCTGAAGATTTGAATGAGGTATCGTGGCTACTTGTGGAAATTTCTAGCGCCACCGCATTTGTATTCCGGACACGATACTCAATCCCCATCACGTATAGAAAGTAGGGAAGTCCTCACACCAAAACGGCAGTTCGGCGGACGACAAATACTGTTGACAAGCACAACTTCACCTTTACTCTGTCGCCATGAAAAAAATCGGGAGTCACGAGCGTAGTGAGCTAAGAAACAGTTATACCCCATCCCAGGATAAATTATGTACAGCACGACTCACTTCTGATTTCCGATTGGAGCTATTGCCATATTAATATACTGACAGATTCTTGAAGATCTGAGCAGTAAATGGAAGTACCAGCATCTTGGCAGCTAAAGAGAATCCCAGAAAGGGCAGGGCATAGTTGCGCCCCACGGTCAGATAAAATGCAGCAGATAAAAAAGGTCCCTGTTTTGTGGGCATAGTTGCTCCCCGTTCCCATCAGGTAGAGAAAAGGGGATGGCATAGTTGCGCCCCGATGAAATAGGTAAAGAAAAAGACACTACGGAAACTCGAACCTCGTAATCAATCAACCTTATTGATTTCTTATTCGATTTAATGTTCATTATCGATACCGTTAAAATGAACACCATGAAGTTGGCAGTACTTTATTAACTGTTTTTCTACTGTTTATGCAGTGATTATCAATAGCCTACCGTTAAAATGAACACCATGAAGTTGGCAGTACTTTATTAACTGTTTTTCTACTGTTTATGCAATGATTATCAATAGCCTACCGTTAAAATGAACACCATATAGTTGGCAGTACTTTATTAACTGTTTTTCTACTATTTATGCGGTGATTATCAATAGCCTACCGTTAAAATGAACACCATAAAGTTGGCAGTACTTTATTAACAGTTTTTCTACTGTTTATGCAGTGATTATCAATAGCCTACCGTTAAAATGAACACCATGAAGTTGGCAGTACTTTATTAACTGTGTTTCTACTGTTTATGCAGTGATTATCAATAGCCTACCGTTAAAATGAACACCATATAGTTGGCAGTACTTTATTAACTGTTTTTCTACTATTTATGCGGTGATTATCAATAGCCTACCGTTAAAATGAACACCATATAGTTGGCAGTACTTTATTAACTGTTTTTCTACTATTTATGCGGTGATTATCAATAGCCTACCGTTAAAATGAACACCATGAAGTTGGCAGTACTTTATTAACTGACATATTCAAATGAGTGAGCCGTTGGAATATGGGGGCTTAGCAGTCTTTGACATTTTATTAATGATTTTCACACCTTCTGTGGCGTATAGTGAGGTTAATTTAAAATTAATGTTAAGTTTAGTGAATAGGGTAAAGTGTTAATAATTCATAATGGTTCTAAATTTCAATTTTCGAAACCCTGTACCGTAGGGTTAAGATATCGATGTACAAACAAAAAATGGATTTCATTTATTGTGTGTGATAAATAAAAAAAGTGTTATTTTAAATAGTAAAATTGATCATATGCCAGTTCTACCTCATTTCAATGCAGCTATCACTGTAATATTTGTAAGTAATTTGTTTACATCATTACAATCACTTTCGTGTGTACTATGCCCATCTGGGCGCAACTATGTCATGTCCATTCTGCTACCTGATTTCTTCGGGGCGCAACTATGCCATGTCCCATCTGCTACCTGATTTCTTCGGGGCGCAATTATGCCATGCCTAGGCCTCCCAATTGACCGCGGGGCGCAACTATGCCATACCGCCCAGAAATGGTAGAGTTGTATTTGTGCTGAACCAAGGTTGTAAGGGTTTTCATCGAAGTTCTCCATTTCTCTCTCTTCATTTCACAAACACTCTCCACAATTTCTCCTTCAAAGGGGTGTGATTTTATGGTGAATATTAGGCCTACACTTTTACTACGTCATACTACTTTTGACCAATAAAACGATACGAAAGGATGTGTTTCAACCGATCATGGCTATTTATCGCTACAATTTTATCACTTCCCTGGCATTTGTTTATGTTATCACTTCCCTAGCCATTGTTTCTTTTTAGCACTTCCCTAGCATTTGTTTCTTTGTTTGCCAACATTTCAAACTGCAAATTCTTTACGATATTATAAAACATGCTTTGTGATCGTCATTTGTTTACCGCATTGATAGTCGAATGAAAATGGCAGCTTCGTTCAAACGTTCTGGTGAAGCTGACATTAAAGAAATAGAATTTTAATAAGCCAATTAATACCTATTTTATTGTATTAGCGTACTTTATTTCTTCTAATCTTTATATATTTTCTTCTAATCGTGTAATAGTCAATTAAATCCCACTCGAATTTTGATTTTCTCTAGATAAATCAAAACCTCTAGGGAGATTCCTGTTGATTATTTTACCCTAATTTCAGTGATTAAAATTGTTTAATTTCAGTGAATATTTCGTAAAAAAAATCAAACAATTTCGAGCATGTTTTGCACACTAAAGAAACTAAAAAAAAAATAACATCTTTTATTTTAATTATTATTCAAACAATCCCTTTCAAACTAACAGAAAATAGAGGGAGTTATTCAGATTCCGAGGTTCTATAATGCGCTTCACAAATGTGTATTGTACAGCATTTCTGCACGATATTTTTAAAATTCCAAATACAATATATTTTTCATTGAGAATTTAGAGCAATATTATTCCTTACCCATCGCACAACTGCACTATAATCGTAACTAAGTAACAATAAGTTCACTGTTGTTGTTGTTTAGTTAACTGTCCGAAGACAGGTCTGAACCTCACAAGTGATACCTCACAAGGCACCACTTATGAGGCAACTAGGCCAGGAGATAATGGGGTAGGACGCCAATTCCTCTCTCCCTCCATTGCATACGTCGCAGATTAGCTACATATTGCACTAATCAGACTTCAGATGCATACAAACAATTATTATTCTTCCTCTGACACATATAGTCAAGTGAGATGTACTGCCTTATAATATAATATACAGTATATACACATCAGCCAGAACCTCAATCAGAGGTAAAGTGCACTGTAATGGGTCTATTTCAGTATAGTTTTGATTAATGAAGAATGGATTCCCTAGCAACAAGTTTCTGTATGGGAATTCTAACTTTCAAGGCCTAACAATAGCTTTAAATAGGCTATAACAAAAACACGATCGTGCAAAATAGTATACTGCGATACTAGATTGGTAAGTACTCTGTAACAGAGGCGAGGGAAAGTTTGAAAAATATTTATTAATTCCCGAGACTCTTACACCCTTAACGCCGTGTATTGTGTATTATTTTTTGCACAACCATAATCCATATCTTTATTTTATTTATTATGTATTTTAGTTAAGTATTAATTTCGAACTGTCATTTTGTTAAATGTGTAATTTTCTAGGTGACCATGTTTTTTTATTCTTTTGTTTTATTTGTTGCATACGACTGCCTTTTATGTGTATGCATTGTTCAAATAAATAAAAAGCTATTGCAATACACGTAATTGCGTAATTGAAATGTGTGAGTCTTTTTCTTTAAATAAAGAAAATGACAATCTTTATCCCATAACATTTAACATAACATTCAAACTTCGCGTTCAATATTAATTTTAATACATAAAGTTACAGCTTGTTCTGTCAGAGTTCTTGTTCTTTTCTAATTTACAAGTGACTGTATGTCAAGTTTGTAGATAATTTATTTACAACATTTTAATTAATTTACTTACTGCACTGATCTTTCCAGTGTTTCCGCAGTAACCATTGAACGTGTTGTATCTTCAAGCACGGCATGGAACAATGATGATACAGTAGCCTGCAAATTAATCCGAACACGATATATTTTTACATTTTCTGTCATTGTTGGCTTCACAGCTGCTCATACCGCTTTAATTGACAACTGTAGTACGTGTAATTCCATTGTTGAAGGTCTGTCGTTATTATTTTTTTATAATATGTGACATTTTGCCTGTCGTTTTGTACTTATAAGCATTTCAGTTGTGTTCAAGACTTAAAACTGCAATCCTGTGTACATTCTGTCGTCTTCACAAATGGATACAACTCCACGAAAACGGTCTAAAATTATAACATTAGCAGAGCATCTTCTATGACACAGAGGCAAATTGCTGCAGAATGTCACATCGGTTTGGCTACTGTTAATTCGATCATAAAACGATACCCGTAGGGAGACTGGATCCATCACACCCCAGAAAAAAGGAAACTGTGCCCGGAAAAGGAAGACTTCACCTGCAGATGATCGTTTAATTGTCAGGAAAAGTAAATTAAATCCTAGACTAACTGCTGTCGACTTAACCCGCGAGTTAATGGCTACCACTGGGGTGAATATTCAAGCCACAACAGTGCGGCGTAGGCTTTTGGAAGCTGGACGAAGGGCTCGTAAGCCTATTAAGAAGCAACTGCTAACCCCTGTTATGTGTAAAAAACGCTTAATGTGGGAAAAATTACATCAACACTGGACAGTGAATGACTGGAAGAATGTACTTTTTTCCGATGAGTCTCATTTCGAGGTCCACGGCCACCGTGTTTCTTACGTACGGAAAGGATCCGAAAAAGTAACAGCAGCTCATCTCCAACAAGCACCCAAATACCTCCCTAAAGTAATGTTTTGGGTTTGTTTTACAAATGAAGGGCCTGGAGCATTAATATCTATAAAGGGAATGATGAATTCTGACAAATATATTCACTTATTGGAAACCAGAATCGTACCCCAGCTGCAAAAATCATTTCCGGATGGCAGAGGTGTGTTCCAACAAGACCTGGCACCATGCCATACGTCTCGAAAAACTATAGAATTCTTCAACAAGAAGAATATTCAGGTACTCCCCTGGCCAGGCAACTCACCCTACATCAACCCCATTGAGAACTTGTGGTCAATTTGCAAAAGAATGCAAAAATTGGATTGTTCTACAAAGGAGAAGATGATTTCCGCCCTCATTGGTGTATGGTTTCGCGATGAAGAAATGAAGAATATTTGTGGGAAATTAGTGGAATCCATGCCAAATCGTCTCAGAGCTGTCATTAGGAACAAGGGAGGCCACAAAGATTACTGAAGTATGTCTTAGATCCTTTTTTATCCCGTTTGAGTGTTTTTGCATAAGTAATTACGTTGTTCGGATTAATTTGCACGCTACTGTAAGTATGCAAAAAGAGTATGTTTGTGCAAAAAGGTATATTACAACCGTTGGAAACTACAGTACAATACTGACATCTTCAAAACTAAGCGCAGTATAATATAGTGTTGTTTTCTACGGCCGCGCCGTTACCAAAAATAATGAAGTACTCGTAAATGCATGAAAAAGCATAAATCTTGTTTGCCATTAGTATTCTTGTTGTGTGCTCATGCACATTTTCGTCAAGACCAAATTTACGATGTGTTGATAAAAGGGACTACGTGCAACCTTTGCCTTTTTTTTTTTTTTTTTAACAGAACGTGCACATCTCTTCTGTCATGTAATATGCAATTACTACTCGTTAATTTCAGCAAGCCTATAAATTAATAGAAGACAGACATTTATCAGAACCTAGAAGCCAATATCTCTCCTTGGAACATGTACAAAAAGTAATTAATATTGTTTGATTTCAACTGCAGACAGAAGTCTTAATTCGTTGTGCCAACTAAAATCCACTGCATACAATAATTCATAATCGTTTAAATTATTTTATTAGGTCTTCTCATAAAAGTAATGTCGGTTTTCATGATATTCTTTAGTATGATAGCGTAAATTATAGGACGCTATAGTTATTGCTGCGTATTGTGAGATGTGACAGTAGTCTATTGTTAATACAAGGAATATAAAATGGAGTTGATGAAGTTTTAGATTAGAGTCCATCTACAGCACTACTGGAAACAAGATTAAGCTGCTACCACGGCTCGAAAAATATGTGAAATCGACAGTGAAAGTGTTGTTAGTGCGCATGAAGAACGATGATGTTTATTGACTTCACTGGCTTTGAGCCAGAGGCCGTTTTAGGGTCTTATACGCGCAGGACGCCCTCTCCAGCCATTGTACATAAATAGCAATAAATATATATTTACATACTGTGTATGACACTATTTCTGACATAAGTGCCAGTAGGTGTGTGAGTGCAGTGATTGGTTTTTTATTTATTTTATTTTATTTTTTACTTTTTTTTTGTTTTAATTATTTTGGTGTAGGCCTAATTTGTTAATTTTGGATGCTTAAGGAATGGTGAACGGGACAAGAGTTCGGGATAGAAGATATCAGTTGATAGACAGCATTAAAGTATTATATGGGGAGATTAAGAGGAAAGCAAGAAAGGGAAATGCTGGGTTTGCAGTTAAAGACCTGCTCTTGGGCAGAATACTGTGCATACATACATACTTTTTTTCTCTCTCTTAAGTTTCCCCTTCCGGTGGCAGAAGCGTCTGAATCGTTATGGAGACTTTCATGGTGTAGTGTTATTTTATTGATCTGCCTCTCTGTTGCTGTCGTGTGTCCTCTCAGACAGTATTCAAATTTCCAACAGTGATTGCGGTTTTGTTTGTGTGTTTTAGATTGGTGGTGGGGGCTGGTAGTAGTTGTAGAGGAGTTTCTCCAGTGTTGTTCTGTTGTTTGTGTTCGGGGGATTTGCGATGGTTCAAACGTTTCAATAAGGAATATGGAAAAATTAAATAATTACAACGTCTGGAAGTCCTAAAGTAAGGAGTATTGACAGTATACACAGAACAATCACAAAAATACTCGTAGGTTGTCAGAAGAACTTGGTTCTACAAAATATACAATTCGTCAAAACATTACGAAGCTTAGAAAATCAAAGAGAATCTACGTAAAGATTAATTTTTGGTCCTACAGAATATATCTGTTATGATAAAAATGGTTATTACAGGAGAAAAATTCGCTCCGGCGCCGGGGATTGGTTTTATGTACCAAGCGCTCTAACCACTGAGCTACGCCGAAGTTCAATCCACAGCACCGAGTCGAATCCCTCTCCTCCAGTGTTTTTCCCTTTGTGGCCTGACTCCAAGTTCGACATATTTTGACATAATTATATTAAGTCAACTACCATTATACAAGGAGGGCATATTACTGTGGAATTCCGACCATCAAGTCACCCATTAATTGCACATAGGAGCAAGCGCGCGCTTTAGAGCTCAGGAGAGCCTGAGCGCTTTACAGCGGAAAGGAAAGAGACAGACGAAAGAGATAGTATATGTAGCTTGGTCGAGCTATATACAGGGATGGCCAGCACTGATTCAATAGATAAAGGGAAGAGAACTTATTAAAACTATATCCATGTTAATTTTTAGATTTGTCTGAGAAGTAAGTGCATTATGAGAATGTAAGTTTTAATTTTAATGCTCCTTTTTCACAAGTTTTTTTTTCTATTCAAAAGGAATATTTTCTCAACTTTTCTCATAGAAAAGTGAAACTTTCAGCCTATTCAGCCTATTTATTTAGTAGCCTTACAGGTACTGAAACAATGTTTTCGTAAATGAAGAGTCCATTGCAAGAATGATGGATGTCACTTTCTTGTCGAAAATGAACCAAGACTGTCAATGCATAGCTTAAGACATATAGAATGTACATACAGAGTTATACGGCATAGTCATTGTCCAGTAATGATCGGAAAATCACAGTTAAGCTTTGAGCGCTAAGCACTTCAAACTTCCAATTGCTTCTTCTGCAAAATGTATTCCCAATGACATCCATCATTCTTGCAGTGGACTCTTCAAATGTAACATACCGTAAATACGTATTACTGAAGATAGTGTATTACAAATTGACATGACTGGTGTAGGGTTTTGTTAAAGACAATGTACAAACGTTACAGAAGTGTGTATCCAATGCAAGTGAGCAAATCCGACAACATCCAGGTGTGGACGCAAGAGTTCGTGATTCACTGAGAAGGGCTGGAGCATGTGTAAGAATGCGTGGTAATCACATACAGCACCTTCTGTAATGTCTACTTAACAGACAGGTGGGTATCGTAGGTCACAATACAGCATGGCTTATATCTCAACAGATATTTGTTTCCGGACACATGTTTACAGGGACTTTTTTTGTAGTTTCCACCAATGCTCCTTATGCCACACTTTTTAAACACCCTGTATTAGAGAAAACACAGATTTTATACAATGCCTATCGACAACACCAATTTCAAGAAAGTTTTGTAACTGATATCATTATTCTTATTTTCTGAAGTAAATGCAAGTAACTTTCTCATAAGAAACTTAGAAAAACGAATTTTTTACTCATAATTCCTTAGAATTTAAAAGTAAATAATATTTTTCTTCCATTTATGGCAATCAGAGAATGTTATAAAACTGTCTAACACTTTAAATTGCAACTTAATGCCATCTTCATTGCAATGCGAAACAAGCAACGATTAAGTGTGAGAACAACAGTGCAATTATGAGAGTAATTTTACGAGGATATTAACACATAAATATGCAAGTGAAGCGCTCAATTCTGTTTTATGGAATCTAAAAACTCATTTCATTTGGTCATTATCTTTCTCTTAACATCACGGTAAATTATACCTAACTAAACTATTATTCTACTACAAACCACAATTAAACATTTAATACGCTCACAATAACGTCACGGTTTTCCTCAAGAATCTAGAAATATTACGGCTGACCTTCATTTAAGAACCACTTAATGTAAAATAGGGTAAAGGTTGGTAATATTGCGATATGAATAATATTGTGATAGTTTTTTTTTTTTTTTTTTTTTTTGAGAATTTATTACAATTTTACTGATCGAGAGGAAGATCGGTTTTTTGCGTCAACGTATTAAGAGAATGTTCGTGGAAAAGTTTCTGCACAAAACCGACCCTTCTCTCGCTCAGTGAAATTGTAATAAATTCTCAAAAAGAAATATCGCAATATTACTCGTACCACAATTTATCAACCTTTACACTACATGGAGTTCATTTTCAAGGTGTTGTTTAGTGAACTGTCCGAAGACAATAAGGCATCATTCATGAAGCAACTAAGTCAGGAGATAGTGGAGTAGTGTGGCCAGTATCTTTCCCTCTCCATTGGACACATCGCCGACTATTAACATATTACACTAATCAAATAATGTAGGCCTATACAAACAATATTGTTCTTCCTCTGACACACAATATCGTCAAGTGTGCTGTAATACCTGATAATCAGTGCTGTCAGATGGCGGGAAAAATCCTGCAAAACGGGAATTTTAGATACTTATCGGGATTACGGTAGTTTTCTTACAAAAATGGGTGAATTCGGGATTTTTTAAAAGTCTTGTAATGCTCTTTATTATTACTTGCAGTTTACCACTTTCAATATAATAGACCTACGTAGTATAAATTTATCTTTTCTGGACTTATTTTTATAAACTATGTCCATATTTTTATCTGCTTTCTTCCTGTAATGTCTTCCTGTAATGAAATTTGAAAAATAGGCACTTAGAACATTCAGAATGTCAGGACTAGTACCACTACCACTACTACAATATGTTACTGTGATAAGTAGTGGATTGCTTATCGAAATAAATAAATAACAGATATTTAAAAACAAGTAAGGACGCATTGCTTGTGTGCATTCGTCTCTCTTACCCCTAGTCAGGTCTCACAATCAGGTACCACTTAAGAATAGTGCTAGAAAGATGGGTTCAGAAGTGTTTGTGACGAATTTACAGGGAGAAGTGCGGTCAGGAGAAACACATTTGCAATACGCCACTACATAATGGCAAATCCATATTCTATTATCCATTTTCATTTTAGAAAGAATTCAAGTCCCCAAGTTGAAAATGTCTACATGATTAAAACGTTCTATTTAATTACTCTTATTAAAGCTGGGTAATTATTGAGAACAGCTACGCACAAAACAGTGGGGAGAATTTCTGTATATAATATACTGTTATTACTAGTGTGGATGAGTTTTTCTTTGGTGGTCAAAATTGGTATTTACAGAAACTACAAAGAATGTTATCTACAAATAAATGCAACGTAGCCCTTGGACCTTATCTTATACTAATTACATACATTTCAAAATAGTTTATTTTTATTTGGTTATTTAACGACGCTGTATCAAGTACTTAGCGTCAATGAAAATGGTGATAGCGAGATGGTATTTGAAGAGATAAAATCAAGAATTCGCCAATGATTACCCCGCCTTACGGACGGGGAAACCTTGGAAAAAATCCAACCAGGTAATTAATTCAAGCGGGAAGCGGACCCACGCCGAAAAAAATCTTTCTTAGATCTCCATTTTGTTACTTCAGCATTCTATATTACCCATATATACTATCCGTAGTAACATCAACATTATGAAAATTAATATCATGCATCTTGTACATTTTGATTACACAACTTGTAACACTATATCACATCGGAATATGTATTATATGACTTTCTTGTCTTAAATTCTATCGTACCTGGTTTACATGTCTCGACCTATTATTGGTCTTCTTCAGAGCTGGTCGTTGCTGGTCTTGACGCCTCTTGTTTTGTTTCCTGTGAGGGTGTGTTTGTGTAGTGTAATGTGCAGTCAAAGAGTGTGTGTGTTCTGAAATTGAGTTGTGTGTTGAGAATTTCATTGGGGTGTGTTTTTGTGTGTCTGTATATTTCATATTGTTCTAGTGTGTTTAGTTTCTGACTTTTTGGTTGGATGTGTAGTATTTACATGTCTGTGTTGATGTCTCTGTAGGTGTGGTTAGCATTTGTGATGTATTCTGCATATGTGGAGGTATTTTGTAATTTTGTTATGGCTGTGATGTGTTCTTTGTAACGTGTTTGAAATGATCTTCCTGTCTGTCCTATGTAGAAGTTGTTGCAGATGTTACATTTGAGTTTGTATAAGCCTGTGTGGTTGTATTTGTTTGTTTGTGTGTTGAGATGTTTTTGTAGAGTATTATTTGTTCTGTATGCGATGTTGTAATTTAATTTCTTGAATGAGGTTGCAATCTTGTGTGTGTTTTTGTTTTCGTATGTTAGTGTGATGTATTTTTTGTGTTCTTGTGCTTGTGTTGTATTCTTATGTTTTTTGTGATTATGTTTCGTCTTACGTATTATGTTGTCTATTATGTTGGGGTTGTATCCATTTTCTTGTGCTATGTATTTGATTGTGTTTAGCATCATGGTACATAGAAAGGAGGTTTAATGGTTTTTTTAATCAACTTATGACTTAAGTATTAGAGCCCACCAAATATTTTTCAAAAGTTGGCGCCACTGTTCATTATGACAAAATAATCTCAGCCCTACGATTTTGTTGTACTGTTTTTTTTTACGTTGTTCGGTAGGTAAAGAAGTAGAACCTAACCATTTTTCGGGAGAGACTGAGAAAAAGGTATATTATGTGCACAGTCGAATTCCAGACATGATTTTTCTTCATGCCTTTGCAACAACAGAGAAACGTATTAGGTGGTGTGGCATGTATGTGATTACTGATGTGGTTGAAGTAATTGTTTGGGGTATTCCGGTAGCGGTCAACCTGGCAAACTGCTTTCACACCGTCACGTTCAGTACCGGCTCCAGACGTGCCCTGGCGCTCCCCATGCAAAGAGGAATTCTCATGTTTTTCATCTCCGTATAAATGCTACTGATTTTTTATAATCTTGCGTCAAGTTTTCAAAGGGGGCCGCAAAGACACACACACACACACACACACGCACGCACGCACACACACACATAAAGAAACTGACGCTACAGTTTCATCTCCCCAGAGTCTGAACCCTCTCCTTTGACCTCTCATTCTTTTCGGTGACCCTATCAGAGGGCAATGCTCTCACAGACATTGGTAGCAAGGTCATTTCAGCTCAAGAATCCTCCCACTGAATTAATTTTAGTATTATTATGCACGCAGTGATGTCTTCTGGGTGTAGGATCTCCTACGGAGTGACTTTGTAAGTGAATGCCTGTCCTTACACAAATTTATAAATGTGAAACTCAGAGTGTCGACTAGACATACTTATTACTACTCCAAAACAACTGTATAGGAATACACGTCACTTCTTCTTTATTGCATAGAGCAGCGTTTCTCAAACTTTTTTTGAAGTGGGGACCACTTTTTAAAGTCAGAACAGTTCCGCGGACCACCTTACTCTTGTTCCCTTCGAAAGCAAATTTATCATTTTCGTAGCATATTTTAATACTAGTATACCTATATTTTAAAATCGAATTAAAGTTCGGTACTTTGGTCCTCTGTTATGAATTCGGGTATTCCCTGGCTGGGTTAAAGGCGCGGCGCCAGATGTGCAGGGAAAAGATGGCGAGAAACACCACGTGTATAGTGCTTTAAATCCCTCTTTTGTTGCTGAGAGTAGAGCGGGAAGTCGATAGATGGGTAGGATAATAAATTTCATAAAATGTCAGTACTGGAGAAAAAGTGAAATTCGATTGCCATGTGTCATTTCCAAACTCTGAGATTTTAAAGCTATTGTGTGATTCGCAGTTCGTTTGAATTTTATTTTTTCTTCTGTCTTTTTTGAAAGACCACAAGGGCAGACCTCGAGGACCACAGGTGGTCCGCGGACCATAGTTTGAGAAAAGCTGGCTTAGCGTAATTACTGCTTTATAGCGACCTCTTTTAAAATTCCATTATAACTTTAAAATTTTCGATAGCTTTCCTGCTAGATGATAGCTAATGCGTCAAAATCACCTTGAGAGAAAGTCTTGCGCGAAGTGTCAAAAGTAACACATGTCAATAAGCGTTCAGATCTTCCAGTTAAGGGGAGGTCCTTGTTATCGCACGCAAAATAATGGTAAAAATATCCTATCTTCAAGTAGTCATAAAATACTGTTTGTAAAGCTCTTTAATTTTTTAGTGAAGTGTGTATACACATTTTTTAAGCTTCAAAATATAAAAAGAATGGTCACTCTAGAGTAGGCCTAAATCTTTCACCTTAAAACATTTGTTTGAATTTAAACATATTTTTTTTTACATAAATTCATTACATGGCTTTGATTAGGTACACTCTTCACTTATTATAGCACACACTGAATTTAAATTTTAGTCACTTACTGCTATATATTTCGAAGACAAAGTTATTTGGGACAGGACCATACATCAAGCAGGTTCTGAGGGGTACAGGAGTCGGGGTAGTGAAGGAGGGGTTCGCCAAACCCGCCTATTACTTCTGCCTCTAGTATAATAGATACTAAAACACATTCTACCAAATGAATCGCTCCATGCAGAAAGGGCTTCAGTCACAAATTTAGAAAAAAAACGAGATATCGATGGAAATCATATCTTTATGGATGGCTCCATCGGCCTGTGCAGAAAGGTATTCAGTTCAATGCTTGGAAAGATAGAAACTGAAGCGTCAGGCTCAGAGTTCTATCACAGTCTACTATATACAGTCACGAAGCTTGAGTTTTGAGGGTGCTAGAAACAATAGACTGTGACGGTTCTATTTTGCATTGCCTGTAATGAGGCGATATTAGCGATCCTAGTGGTGAGCAACTATCTAATGTTTGCATATTTACTACGTATTGAGCTTCGCGACTGTATATACTAGACTGTGGTTCTATGCAGAAAGCAATATAGTGTACAGAATGTTTTTCTTAGTTTTCTCAAAACTAACTCTAATGGACTGAAGCCCTTTCTGCATGCGACGATTCAATTATTAATATATCTGCAATATTATGGGCATAGGGCTTATACCAATCATCACCGTCAAATATATTTTGTTTTAATTTTTCTCTTATGGACTTATGCAGTATACCAGTTAATCGTTAACTGTCTTTTGTTCAAAAACCGTTAAAGATTTTGTACTGTTCACAGGTGTTTGGAAAGCAAATGCAGGGCGAAAAAGTATCATTTTTTTGCAATAACTTTATATTTGAATATCTTCCCGTAATAAGGGTTTAACCAACACGTTGCAAGAGAAAGAAAAATAATCTCACGGGCATATTTCGTTAGGTCTATTTACTAGCAGAATCATTTGAATAATCAAGGATATAATAATTTAGTCTACTGTTATAAAGCAATGCTTCAAAATTACTTTTTCCACCCAAGTCAAGCCCGTAACACACTTGAAGCGTTCTCGCCAGCGAGAAATGTGTTGCGAGAAAGAGGCGAAGAGCCTTCCTTCACACACTTGGCGAGTTTTCGCTATCACAGATCACACCTCGCTATGATCATATATGCACTGCCTTCATGCAGAAAGCATTTTTTCTGATTATAATAATGACTCGTTGCGGGAAATATAGGTTACGTATTTACGTAAATTGTCGTACTTGAGTATATAACCTGTAAGTATATTGACGTATTTTACAAATAACATACGAACGCTATGTTGAATCTGAGTATTCGGATGATGAGAAAATGGAGTTACATGAACATATTTTGTTAATGAAAAGAAAAAGTACGCCTAAAATTAAAGCCAGAAATATCTGAAAATCACATTGTATCTTACGAAAATAAGGGCGAGTTTTGGACACTGGTTTCGATTTGAATGATGATACGTTTAGGCATTATTTCAGGTTCAATGGACCTCAGTTTTTTGCCATTCATTATATGATAGAGGATCCTTTGCTATGTTCTGATTAAAATTATGTAAACTGTTAAGACATATAGATAGCCTACATTATTTCAAATGTTTAATTAATACTATTAAATCTCATCAAAATAAATTATAGCCCTATTTATTTTCAGATAATGTGATATTTGTCTCCATAT